>NW_020951478.1:7614541-7667733 GCF_900497805.2 Vombatus ursinus
ACACACACACACACACACACACACACACACACACACACACACTTAGCCAGCACCAGAATACTAGGTCTTGGAAAGGGAAGAGACAATGGTCCATGTCATTAGACTGAAGAGGTAACTTTTTTTTAAGGTTTGGATCTCCTCAGTTTTGTGAGTTGTCCCTTAAAAGAGGGGGAACCCTGGCCCCAACGAGTGATCCTCAACTGTGAACATAAGCCTGAAATACATAAGGTACAGTTTTGCTTCCAAACCTTGGAGGACTGCAGGGAGTGCTGGGAAACTGACTATAAAGACTTCAATAGGGACAGCTAGGTGGTGCAGTGGACAGAGCACCAGTCCTGGATTCAGGAGGACCTGAGTTCAAATGTGGCCTCAGACACATAACATTTACTAACTCTGTGACCCTGGGCAAGTCACTTAACCCCATTGCCTAGCCAAAAAAAAAAAAAAAAAGACTTCGACAAGAGAGAAGGACTAACTAGATCCAATGTGGTGAGAATACAAGGAAAATGCACATAGATAGAAATTTCTTTTGTTGTAATAAGGTCAGAGGCCATATTGAAGTTTTTCTCCAGTCTCCTGAAAGAGACTACAGCTGTACTCTTCTCTCTATCTCTTTCTCTTTCTTTCTATGTTTTTGTCTCTGCCTGTTTCTGTTTTTCTATCTCCATTTCTCTTTCTCCTCACTTCCTCATTCCCTCTTTCCTTTTTTTTCTGCCTTTTTTTTTTTTTTTTTGGAAATGACTAGCCCATGAAGCTTCCTTTAAGTACAAGAAACCCAATGGAGTCCTAAGATAGATACTAATTGATTATTATCTAATTCTATCTGCTTTTCAGGAACAGGTGTATGCCTATTTCTTTTAAGTTATTGTTAGCCATTTTACAGATGAGAAAACAGAGGCTTAGAAAGGTTTAGTAGTTTGCCCAAGATAGCATAAATCAGAGGCAGGATCTGAACCCTCATAACTGCAGTCTCAGAATTGTTTCTGCTATACTATGTCCTCCCCTATAATCACTAAGTCACCTTTACCCACAACCCCCAGACTTAATCTCCCACAACAGAAAGCTTTTTTCAACTAGGTCTGGTGGTACCTGACTCAGGGTATACCTTAGATTTAACCATGTCTACGGATACTGTGCAAGAGAATTTCCTTAGAACTGTAAGAATAAGGACTTTTCTTGTCCAGCCATACTGATGAATGTGGTTAATCTTGAGTAAAATTATGGCTTCTGTGTTCCAGAATTTGTCATTTTCCCAGTTACCTAGGCTCAAAGTTGTCACTGACTATTCCCTTTCTCTCTTCCTTCAACCTCAGCTAATCGGCTGACAAATCAAGATGCTCACACACTTTATGCTCCAGCACCCTTTCTGCCTCTGACAACAGAACAACAATGACCATGATGATGACTACAATGATGAGGATGACAATGATGACGATGATGATGGTAGCTAACAATTATGTAGCATTTCAATTTTCTTAAAGTGTTTTACATGTATTATCTAATTTAATCCTCACAACAATCCTGCATGGTGAGTGATATTATTATCCCCACTTATATAATGGGAAAACTGAGGTTGACAGATTAAGTGATTAGTAACTCAGAGGCCAACTTCCAGTTTCTTCCCACCCTCATCTCTACCTATTAAAATAATTATTGGACTTTCCTAAAGGTCCAACCGAGGTACAATCACTTACATCTTCCTGGATGATCTCAAGACTCTATTTGCCCTTTTTATGCACTTTGGGAAGGCCCCCAAACCCTTGGATAGACAGCCCCCCAGGCAAACTTACTGGAGGTCATGGAGGCAAGTCACCGGGATAAACAGGCATAAAAGGTTACACCACGCATTGTTGAAAATATTACTCACATCTAAGAATTCATAGAATCTTTGGAGCTTAGAGAATACATTTAATCATTTCCCAACTTGTATTATGGTAATTTATACAAATAACCCCTCCAGTAGATTCTGTAAACTCTTGGTGGGCACTGTCTTGTTTTCCATTCTGTGCACCCAACATGGCGACTATGTGAATATAGTGAATATAGTAGGTGCTTAATAAATATTTGGGAGAAGTGAATTGAATGGAAATTGCAACATCTGGCAAGGAGAGCAGGCAGGATCACAGAGAGCACTTGCTAAGTATGGGTAAATTGGCTTTTGTATAAATGTTCCCTCTTCTCATGCTTACTCTGTACTCAGAGCCCTCATTTTCCTCCATAATTACTACTCTCTTGTTCCCTCTTCCCTCTCCTGATCAAAATTTGCAGTAAAGAGTAAACCTGAGAATTCATAAGAGACAAGCATGGGGGATGGGGGAGAGAAGTAGATGTTTCTTGACCAATTAAAACCAGTGTTGCACCAAAAATTACAAAGACTCACAGGACTTCATTCTCATGAACTACCTCCAGATGAAATGGATTTGTTCACATTCATTGGGGCAGGAGTGAGGGGCCTGTCCTTTCTTCTCCTGTAATGGCTCTTGTTTTCATTGCGTTTTTAGAAAGCATCATTTTACATGGTATAGCTTGCTGATTATGGGGGTGCAGAGATCCAGATGAATCACAGAAGTAGGCAGAACGCACAAATAGAAATGCTCTACAATGCATCTTCCTCCCACGCTAACCTTTCTCATCTGACTCTTTTTTAAACCTCCAACATCCCTTCCCCAATTACCTCATCAGAGCCCCCAAAGTACAATGAATATGCTCAAGAGCTTACTATAGAATAAAAAGCACCAAAATGCGTGTGCTAGGAAGAATGGGCACTGGCATTTCTTCAGTTCCTAGGATTCAGAAAAAAATTCAAGCAGAAACACTATTCTAGGGATATTCTCCTTTCATCGCTCACTAAAATGGACGTCCCAGAAGTTTTATACAGAGGTTTGAAAGTCTCCTCATGACCAAAAGAAATCTTAATGGGTGCCATAACTGAGACTGGATAGCTAGCTATGTACTTTCTTCTAACTCGTTGCCATTTCTACATTACTTACCTCCTTCTCTTCAGTGTCAGGATGGTAGAGGCCTCCTTTCAGACCTCACTGCCTCCCTCCTCCACTTGTGTCCTTAATTCCTTCTGCTAATGTCCTTGGTCCTGTCTCTTTAAGCTGCTCTGGGATCTTGACCCATTGCTCTCTCTCTGTATCTCTGTTTCTGTGTCTCCCTATTTCTCTGTGTGTCTCTCTTCCTCTGTCATTCTGTGTGTGTGTGTGTGTGTGTGTGTGTGTGTGTGTGAACATCTCTCTGTCTTCTGTCTCCCTCTATCTGTTTCTCATCTTCAGTCTCTGGCTCTCTGTGCCTAGAGTCAGGAAAGAAATGGGTTTGAACCCTGTCTCTGACACTTACTAGCTCACTGTGAAACCACTTAATTTTCCTGAGCCTCAATTCTTTCATCTACAAAAGAGGGTACCTATCTCACAGGGTTGTTATAGGATCAAATGAAATAGTATAGTAAAGTGCTTTATGTTTCTTAGAGTGATGTGTGTGTGTGTGTGTGTGTGTGTGTGTGTGTGTGTGTGTGCTATATAAACATCAGCTATTATTACTGGCTCCTTCCACATGTCTATAAACATAGTCATGTCTCCCCTATCCTAAAAATATTTTCCCTTGACTCTGCCAATCCTTCTTATAGCTTTCCTCCCCTGAAGTGCTAAACTTCTAGGAAAAATAGTTTGTAGACAGTGAACTGCAAAGTATCTCAGAGGTCATCTGGTCTAACCCATAATAATCAAGCCAGAAGCCTATCTTCAATGTCCCCATCAACTCACCCCATAGCCTTTTCTTGAAGAGCTCCAGTAACTAGGAACCCATTGCCTCCTGAAGCAGCCCATTACTATGTGGACTGCTCTCATTGCTGGCACAGTGGGAAGAGCACCAGGCCTGGAGTGAGGAAGACTCATCTTCCTGAGTTCAAATCTAGCCTCAGACACAAGCTGTGTGACCCCAGGCAAGTCACTTAACTCTGTTTGCCTCAGTTTCCTCATCTGCAAGATGTACTGGAGAAAGAAATGTCAAATCACTCCAGTATATTTACCAAAAAACAAACAAACAAATGGGGTCACAAAGAATCAGACTTGACTGAACAACAATTGTTAGAAAACTTTTTTTTTCTTCTTTATATCAGGCCTAAATCCACCTCCACCCATTGTTACTAGTTCAACTTCCTGATGCCAAAAAGAACAAGTCTTATTCCTCTACCACACAATATCTTTTAAATAATTGACGGCTAAGAAAGATGTCTTCATTTTTTCAGGTAAAGAGCTGTACTTCCTTCAACCAGTACTGCTATACTTACGTCTTCAGTCCCCTCACTATTCTTGCTCTCCTCTGTAGGTTCTCCTGTTTCCTATCCCCCAGGTATGAAATGCTCCCTCACATCTCTGCCTCTTGGCTACCCTGGCTTCCTTAAAGTCCCAGCTAAAATCTCACCTTCTACAGAAAGCCTTTTCCAATCCCTCCTAATTCTAGTGACTTCCCTCTGGTGAGTATTTCCTATTTATCTTGTATAGAGCTTGTTTGCCCATAGTTTTTTTGTATATTGTCTCTACCATCAAGAACAGGGATTGTCTTTCACCTCTCTTCATATCCCCAGTGCTAAGCACAGTGCCTGGTAGCTGGCAGGTGTTTAAAGAATGTTTATTGACTGACTGACTGCATGAGTATTTGCCAGAACTGACCCAGTCCTTGAGATATCACCAAACCAGAGGAAAGGATTTTAACCTGTCTCTTATGCTAGGCACTGCTTTTCATAATGCAGCCTTAGATCCTAATAATATTTTCCTTCTTTAAACACCATCTCACACTTTAAGGACTCCTTTTGGCTTTACAGCCCCCCAAAACCTTCAAATCTTTCTTTCATGTGAACTTCTATTTAATCACATCTCCTCAATCCTATACTTATGTAGTGAATATTTTGAAGCCAAGTGTAGGACTTACACTGATCTCTATTAAACACTCTATTAAAATCTCTATTTAAAAAAGTGGCAAAGTCCTCTAAAAATAATGCATTAGCTTTTTCGCTGGTGTGTCACACTGTTGATTCATATTGAGTTTATAATCATTCAATTCAATTCAATTCAATAAACTTTTAAAGTGCCTACTATGTGCCAATATGCTAAAACTCCCAGATCTTTTTCAAACCAACGACAATCTAGTCATGATTTCCTCCATCTCGACCTTGTCACAATGGTTTTTAACCCATTTGCAAGACTTTGCATTTATTCTTTTAATTTTTTTTTCTTATGAGACTCAGCCCAAGATTTCATCAGACATTGCCTCTGTCATACAACACATTAGCTGTCACTCCTGGCTTTGCATAATTTACATGTTTGATAAGTATGCTATCTACACCTTTTTCCTTGTCATTGATACAAATGTTAAATTACACAGAGCCATGAATAGTTCCCTGGAGCACCCCATTTGGGAACTCCTTCCAAGCTGAAATCACACCATCAGTGACTATTTTTTAGTCAACAACCCAAACAAATTCAGAACTCTCATAGCTGGGCTATGATCTAGTTCATATTTCTCCACTTTTTCCCATAAGAATATCATGATGCACTGTCAAAGGCTTTCCAAGATGCAGGTAGTTGTTTTCTACACAACCTAACAGTCTCAAAAGAAGGAAATAAATACCAAATCTATAATGACTACATGAGATAGCAAGTATTGAACAGCAAGAGAGCTTAGAAAAATCTGGCCCAACCCCTTTACTTTGTAGATGAAGAAACTGAGGCCTGACTATGTTAAGTGATTTGTCCAAGGTCATAAAGACAGCAAACATTAGGGGCAAAATTAGAACCCATTTGTGTGTGTGTGTGATTCTAGAATTTGTGTTATTTCCAGTATAACATGCTATCTCAACAAGACAAGAAGCTAGAAATGCCATACAAGGTAAAAGTCTTATGGAGTAGTATGCTGAAATATTTAAATATGTCATTCACCATCCCCACCCCTCAACCTATTCCATGTATCTAATGCAGTCAAAGAAAGAAACTTCAAAGGTGTTTCAGGGCCCAGCTGAGGTAGTCTTTGCCTGATCACTCCTTGGTGATGGCTTATTCTCAACCTCTACACCACACAAGATTCAGGAAACATCAATTCTACCCATCTATGTGAAGGAAATGGACTACATCTAGGATAGGGACAGAAGATATTAAAGAGTGGGAAAGGGCTTTCATTCCCAAATGGAAGGAAGATTAGAAATTCAAAAGGAAGAGATAGAGAAAATTTATTTAAAATAACTATATGAAGTATAAAATATTTGGAAGTCTATATGCCAAGATACACAGAGGAACTATATGAACACAACTATAAGACACTTTGCATAAATAAAGGCATCTTAAAAATTGGAGAAATATGAACTGATCAGGTCAGGCAAATACAATAAAAATGACAATATTATCTAAATTACTTTATTTATTCAGTTCCATATCAATCAAACTACCAGAGGATTACTTTATAGAGCAAAATAATAACAAAATTCATCCAGAGCAACAAAATGTCAAGAATCTCAAGAGAATTAATAAAAAAGTTGGAAGGAAAAATGCCTACCACTACCAGATCTCAAACTATTCTAAAAAGCAGAAGTCATCAAAACACTTTGGTAATGAGTTAGAAATAGAAAGTTTGATCAGTAGAGCAGATTAGGTACACAATATGCAGAAGCAAATGTGAAGAGCACTTTAGTATTTGATTAACCAATCTGAGCCACTAGAGTAAGACCTCATTATCTAACAAAAACCATTAGGAAAACTGGAAAGTAGTTTAGCATTCAGTATCCCTTTATTAAATACCTACTATGTGCCAACCACTGGACTACGTGTTGGGGATACAAAGAAAGGAAAAAGATAGTCCCTGCCCTCAAGGAACTCATAATCTAATATGAGAAACAGGATGCAAACAACTATGTGCCAGCAAGCTACATTCAGGAAAAATAGCAAATACCCAAGAGAGGGAAGGCACTAGCATTAAGGGAATTGGGAAAGGCTTCCTATAGAAGGTTGGATTTTGTTGGGACTTGAAGGAAGCCAGGAAAGGCAGGAGGCAGAGATGAAGATGGGAAGCATTCCAGACATGTGGAACAGCCCATGAAAATGCCCTGAGTCAGGAGATCAAGTATCTTGTTCAAGGAATAGCAAGAAGGCAAGTGTCACTGGATTGAAGAGTACTCAAATGGGGAGGGGATGTAAATTATAAGAAGACTGGAAAGGTAGGGTTAATAGGTATAGACTAGATAAAGAGCAACATCTTACACTGTATACTAAGATATATTCCAAATGGGTACATGGCATGAACATAAAGGGTGACATCATGAATAAAGTGGAGGAGCAAGGAAGAATTCACCTGCCAGATCTGGGGATAGGGAAAGAGTTCATGACAAATAAGAGATAGAGAGGATCACGGAGGGTGAAATGGATAATACTGATGAAATAAAGTTTAAATTTTCTTTGCCTAAACAAAACCAATGCAAATAATGTTAGAAGAGAAGCAGGCAAATGAGGAAAATGCAGCAAGTTTCTCTGGCAAAGATCTCAAGATACCCAGGGAACTGATTCAAATTTACAAGAATAAAAGTCATTCTCCAGAAAAGTCTAAGGATAATGAACAAGAAGTTTTGAAAGAAAGAAATACAAGCCATCAATAGCCACATTTAAAAAAATGCTCTAAATCATATGTAAAACTCGTAGTTGAATGCAGCAGGAGCTAGATTAAATTGTAATTGTAAAATGTTTAACAAAACAAATAAAAATGCAATGCAACATAGATAATGTTAATTAGTGATTTTCTAAGTCAACATGCTGCCATAAGGATCCCTTTCTATTTGAGTCTGATATCACTGCTCTAAATCATTAAAAATTATGTAATATCCCCCACGTGTAGCATGGGGATGGTGTTGTGTGACTTGAAGAAAGACATGATGGTTATCCCTAGACCTCCTGTCCCCCAATCCTTCTGCAAGGGAGACTTGAATTCTTGTCAATAGGGGAAACAGGTCCAAAACTTGGCCATTCTTCTCTCCTCAAAGAGAGGGAACACTGGGCTAGAATTATATCTATCTGCTCCCTTAAATAGTTTGTCTAGGGGATGTGGTTTTTCAAATTTAAGCTAAATTTCTGGTTGCTGTTTATTAATGGGGAAAGGAGAGCCCCAAGATGTATATCAAAGACTCTTCCCACCCCGTACCAGTTCCACAATGAATATCCATAGTAAACAACTAGAAACCCATTTATCCAAGTCCATAGCAAAACCAAAAATCAGATAAAGTAGACAAAGTAGAATATATACCAGACAATACAGAGTGAAGGAGCTCTACCATTGAGAATGAGGTAACTGGGCTCAACCAAGAGAGAGTTTCAGATCTCACCAAAAGGGACATTCCCTCAAGTCTTTAGTATAGCAAGTTGGGGATAGGGACATAATAGAGACTGCCTGCTCCTTTCATATAACTTTCTTCCCAGAGTCTTGTTCTCCCTTCAGCAACCTGAAATGGAGTTAGTGTTGTCCATCTTCTCTCTTGAGCCTGGAAGCCAAAAGTACTCAAAGACTGCATAGCTCAAAGAAAACTCAGTAGACTGAAGTCCTGTACCAATCTGGGACTTGGGTTAAATTAGATCAATACAAATCAAAACAATTCTGATGGGCACCTCATGCCCATCAATTGTCAAAGTTGACAAAAAAGGAAAATGACAAATGCAGGAAAGCTATAGGTAAACAGATACATTAAAACACTTTTGGTAGTGCTTTGAACTGATCCAGACATTCTGGAAAGCAATTTGGAACAACACCCCCAAAGCTATTAAACTTCGCTCCCCTTTTAACCTAGCAATACCGCTACTATATCTATATACCAAAAAAAACAAAAAAAGAAGAAATGGAATAATTTAATTAAAAATTAAATTTTATTTTATTTTCAAATGAAGATTCTCCTTCTCTCCTCCCCTCACTTTTCCTCCTTTCTCCCCTCCCATTGAGAAAGCAAAAAAACAAAACCCCTGTTAAAAATTTGCATAATCAAGTAAACAAATTTCCAAGTTGGCCATGTCTAAAAATTGTCTCAATCTGTATTCCAAATCCATCACCTCTGCATTAGGAATTGGGCAGCATGCTTCATCTAAGTCCTCTGGAATCAATTATGGTTAATTGTTGTGTTCATCAGAGTTTCCAAGTCTTTCAAAGTTGTTTGTCTGTACAATATTATTGTGATGCATACTTTGTTCCCCTGGTTCTGCTTACTCTGTATGAGTTCATACAAATCTTCCCAAGTTTCTCTGAAATTATCCCTATCATCATTCTTATGGCACAATAATATTCCATCACATTCAAATACCTTAACTTGTTCAGCCATTCCCCAATTAAAGGGCCTCAGTTACCAGTTCTTTGCTTCTACAAAAAGAGTTGCTATAAATGATTTTTGTCCAAAGGTCCTTTTGTGCATGGGTCTTCTTCCTCTTTCTCAGATCTCTTTGACGTATAAACATTGCTTTCTGGAATTGTTAGACCAGTTCACAGTTCTACCAATAGAGTTTTAATGTACCTGTTTCCTCACAGTGTCTCCCACATTTGCCATTTTCCCTTTTTGCCAACTGACAATATAATAGTTGTGAGGTGGAACCTCAGAGTTGTTTTAATTTGCTTTGATCTAACTAGTGATTTAAACCATTTTTCTCCACATGGTCATTGATAACTTGGATTTCTTCCTTTGAAAACTGCCTGTTCATATCTTTAGACTTTTTATCATTTGGGGAATGGCTCTTAATTGTATAAATTTGAGTTAGTTCCTTATATATACAGTTGAGTTCTAGCAACCATTTAAGAATAATTAATATCTAGGCCATAAAAATTAATCTCAATGATTGAGAAAGAAAAGATTCTATTAAACCCCTTATATGACATAAATATGGTCCTAATACCTGTCCCTTATAAAGGGTTTCTTGGTGGGGATTGGGAGTGAATTTGCACATTAGGAGACTACATTTTCTGAGAAAGAGCTATACCTTCCTGGATAATATCCAACACATGATAATGTATGTGTGAGTGCCCACAAGTAACCAGAACCCGAGAAAGGACACCATGGTCTTAGGAATAAAGATCTTTCATGATAAGAGCAGGGGCTAGTATTGAGTCTCACAATTTGTAACACAAAGCAACCCCTACCATATCAACATTATTTCCTTCAGGAACTGATCCAGTCAATCCTCAACATTTGCACCCCTACTTCAAGCATTCATGTGATTCTATTAGTAACTTCCACTTTTGCATTGGCAACCACACACATTTGTACTTATATGTAGTAGAGAAAAAAATGAGAGATGTGATGCATGCAAGTTAATGGAGAGGCTGGTGTCCTACTAAGCACTTCACTGGTCTGCTTCACCTTGCTATTGTAAAGAGCTCTCTATGCATTTGTTGCATATTTTCATTGCCTTTAAACTCAAGTTTTGTGTTGCAATTATACCCCCAAAGTGTAGTGCAAGTCCTTTGAAAGACTCTAAGTCCAAGTGTGAAAAGACTGTGGTGCAGCTTAATGACAAAAGAAAAATGGTGCTAGATGAACTTTGTGCCAGAATGTCTGCAACCACTGCCTACCATAAGTTTGGTGGTAGCAAATAGAGGATTCGTTATGTCCACAAAAAGGAAGAAAGTATTTCAAGCTGGTGTGTCCTTCATGATCTCTAACTCCATCTATCTGCTGTGAAGGACAGAGTGTCAAAGATGATATTGAGACCTCCCTAGTTTTGGCATCTTCCAACAACAGCAACGAAAGTCCCAGCAACCTCTCCCTTGATTTTCAGGGGCAGCCAAGGTAGAAAGGTTTATAGCACTATAGTATAGAGTACAATACCTTTACACTGCCATCTGACACAGTGGAAGGTAAGATTCAGGTTTTAAAATGTTTTGGTTTTAAGAATTTTGTTTACTATACAATATTTATTGTACGGTAAATTTCAGGTATTATGAAAATTGTCTGAAAATCTGAAAAATTTTGTCTGAAATCAATGTTTGTTATTGAGATGTTAGCACAAAAGGTTATAGAATTCTAGGAAATTACTAGTGAGAAAAATACTTTACATGTTACCAATTTTATTTTGTGTGCTGCATTTTATGAGTAATTTCATGGTTACTTTGTTGGGAAAAATGCATATTATCAGGATTAATTTTTTATACAAAATTATACGCATAAAAGTGTATTTTCAGCAATCTTTAGTGAAAGATTACAGTTTTTGGTGGTCACAGGCACCTAACTTCCTATTTCCTGTAGGTTCAATGTATTAACATTTGTGTTTTTTACTTCCATGTCATTTTCTAGGAATGTTACTCCCATGAAAGTTAAGGATTAATTGTATTTCTGAGTGAGGCAAGCAGAAAATAGGGAAAATGGAATGATACATCTACAAGGTAAATAACATAAAAATGATGAGTAAGTGGGAGTTTAAATTTGACACTTTTGCAATTTAACTATCATAGAAGACACAAACAATTAAATAGAATGCAATAAGAATACAGAGCATGAATCAGAAAATGTAATTAAAATTGTAAAGGAAGAGAAATGATGAGTGTAAAGCAAAGGAAAATAGCTTTAATAAGGACACAACAATAGAATGTTACTTCTAAAAAGACATTGAAGTGGAGAGGGTGGATTTTGAACAATTTACTTAACAAGGTGGGGTGACAGAAAAGTCAGAAGAAGTAGACAAGTAGATAAATAAATCAAAAGAATTAAAGAGAAATTAATTATTTAAATAATTCAAAGAACTTGGGATATAAAAAGTAAACAAGAGCAGGAAGAGGAGCCTGTGAAAATAAAACAATATCAAAATAACATAAAAAAAACTAATTGCAAAGATGGCATAATGACTCAAAAGAAGAATGGAATAAAAATCCATAAATAAAATGTAGAAAAACACAAATCTTGCAATGAATTTAATATTCCAATAAAATGAAAGAATGGAAGAATAAATAAGAAATCAAAACCCAATAATCAGCTATATGCCAGAAACATATCTAAAAAGGAAAGACGCATATAAAATGATGAGAGTCTAAGTGAAAAATATGTCGGGCGATTTTAAAAAAAAAGATGCTGCAGTCATACTATTTGAAAAAGTACAAATAAAAATTCACAATGGCAAGAGAGATAAAGAGGGAAAGTTGCATTATGCTTAATGAAATCATAGATGGTGAACTGATATTACTACCAGACATATGTGCACCAAATGACATAGCCTCCAAATTCATAAAGGAAAAGATGACAGAATGACCAGAAGAGAATACCACAATAACTATAATAGACTTCAGTGTTTCTTTTTCAGAGATGTATAAATATATCAGAAAGATAAAAAATGAAAATATAGCACTGAACAAACTATCAGAGTATAGAACCAATGTTCACAATGGAAACGTTAAAGATATACATATCTCTCCACACAAATGTCATCTTTACAAAAATAGAATGTGCTAGAGCACAGGAAAATTATAAATAAATAAAGGAAATGCTAAACATATCCTGTAAAGACCATAATGCAATTAAAGTAATACAGTTAACACAAGCCAAAGTTAAAGACCTAAGTGAATACTTAAGAATAGAATCTTGAATAATGAGTATATCAAAAATACAAATCATAGAAAAAGTTAATAACTGAAAAAAATGATAGAGACATCACACAAAAATTTCTGAAATGCAGTTAAAGTAGTCCTCATAAGGAAACATATATTTCTGAAAACAGCCATAAACAAAAAAGAAAAAAAGAATTACATTTTCAAAACCAAAAAAATAATAATAATAAAACAAAAAAACCCACAGTTACACAATTACAAAATAAGAAAAAAGAGAAAATCTTGAAAATTTTAGGAGAAATTTTTTTAGGTAAAATAAAAAACAAAAAGACTATAGAAGGAAAGGATCTAATTGGAGAACATTCCTTGCTAATGACCCAAACTAATTGGACCTAGACAATATAATGAAAATTTCTATTCTACTTAAATTAATTTGTAGATTTAGAACTAACCAGATGAAACTACCAAAGGGATACTTTAGGGAATGAGACAAGAAAGAGAAAGGAACAGCATTTACTAAATGCCTACCATGTGCCAGGCACTGTGCTAAGTGATTTATAAATATCACCTCATTTAAACTTACAACAACCATGTGAGATGATTACTATTGTTATTCCCATTTTATGACTGAAGAAACTGAGTCAGACAGAAGTTAAGTGACTTGCCCAGGATAACACAGCCAGGAAGTGTGTGACTTAAAAGAATAACAAAATTTATATTTATATTTATATTTATATTTACGTAATTTATACAAAAAGCTTAGAATGTCTGGTAAAAAAAAAAGCAATATAAATCAAGGGAAGATAGTACTTTCAAACCCCAAGTTAAATTATGAAACAGTAATCATCAAAACTATTTGATATTAGTCATTCAGTCATTTCAGTTGTGTCTGGCTCTTCGTGACCCCATTTGGGGTTTTCTTGGCAAAGATTCTAGAGTGGTTTGCCATTTCCTTCTCCAGCTCATTTTATAGATGAGGAACTGAGACAAATAGGGTTAAATGATTTGCCCATGGTCACACAGCTAGCAAGTGTCTGGATTTGAACTCAAAAAGGTGAGCCTTTCCAACTTCAAGCCCAGCACTCTATCCACTGTACCAACCTTTGACACTAGACATGAGTTTAAATCTGACTTCAGACACTTACTAGCTGTGTGACCCTGGGAAAGTCATTTAACCTCTGTTTGCCTCAGCTTCCTCCACTATAAAATGGGTGTAATAACAGTCACTACCTCCCAAGGTTTTAATGTTTGTATTTTGACTATAGAATGACATATTTTGAAAACGTATGTCTGATTGATATATTTTTCCATTTCCCTCTGATGTTTGGCTTCACATACAATCTCCATATTTGCTCTAAGAAAAAAAAAATGAGTAGACTCTTATCCAGACAGGGAGATTTAGGAGCTCATGTAAAAAGCTGAATTTGAGGGATTCTTTGATCTGAAGAATTGAGAAGATTGTGGTAAGAATTTGGAGCAAAAGCCTAGTAGAAGCAATGGTGCTCTCAGAGAAAGAGAGAGACCACGAGGTAGCATGTACCAGGTGGACCAGGTCACCACCTCCAACACCTAATCCTTTACCACCATGTCTCCTTGGAACCTCCTCTGCCCCAGGACTCTGCCCAGGGTCCTCTTCTCTTTTCCCTCTATGCATTTCACTTGATGATCTCTTCAGCTTCCATAGTTTCAATTGTCATCTCTATGAAGATAACTCTCAGATCTACTTGTCAAGTCCTAACCTCTTTCCCAACCTTGAGTTTTGCACTTCCAACTGTCTATTAGACATCTAGAAATAGATGTCTCATAGATAGAGTAAATTCAACAAGTCCAGAACTGAACTCATTGTCTTCACACAAAAACCTTCCCCTCTTTCTTAGCTTCCCTGTCACTGTTGAGGTTCCCATCATCCTCCTAGTCACCTAGGATCTCCGCTCCTCACTCTCACTCCTCATATCCAATTAGTGGTCAAATCTTAATGTTACTGCCTTTATAACACATGATCCCTTTTCTCATCTGACACAGCACCCACCCTGGTACAGGTCCTCATCACCTCATACCTGGACTATTGCAATTGCCTTCTGGTTTGTCTCCTTGCCTCCTTTCTAATTCATCCTTCATTTAGCTGTTAAAGTGATCTTACTAAAGTGCAGGTATGACCATATCACTCCCTGCCCTCCCCTCACACTCAACAAATTTCAGTGGCTCCCTATTACCTCAGGATCAAATGTAAAATCCTTTGTTTGATTGTTAAAGTCACTCATAACTCGGTCTCTTGCTTCCTTTCCAGTCTTTTTACAATTTTCTTCCCTCCACATACTCTGTCATCCAATGATGCTTATCTCCTTTCTGCTTTTGTCACATGGCAATCCATGTCTGGACTCAAAGCATTTTGTTTGGCTGTCCCCCATGCCTGGAATGCTCTCCCTCCTCATCTCCACCTCCTGGCTTCCCCAGCTTCCTTTGAGTCTCAGCTAAAGTCCCTACTTCTTTAAGAAGCCATTCTTGGTCCTCTTTAATCTTAGTGCCTTCCCCTGTGATGACCCCCAATGTATCCCGTATGTATCTTGTTTATACATGGTTGTTGTTTTCCAGTCATGTCCAACTCTTTGTGACATGGACCATAGCATGCCAGTGCTGTCCATGAGGTTTTCGTGGTAAAGATACTGGAGTGGTTTGTCATTTCCTTCTCTAGTGGATTAAGGCAAATAGAGGTTAAGTGACTTGCCCAGCATCACACAGCTAGCAAGTGTCTGAAACCAAATTTGAACTCAGGTCTTCCTGACTCCATGCCCAGCAATCTATCCATTGAGCCACTTAGGTGCCCCTGTTTATTCATCACTGTTTGCATTGTCTTCCTCCATTAGACTGTGAGCTCCTTGAGAGCAGGGACCATCTTCTGCCATTCTTCGTACCCCTAGTACTTAGCATAATGCCTAGCATGTAGTAGGTGCTTAATAAATGCTAGCTGACTAACTGATGAGACCACTCTGAGAAAGGCTGTAGTCAGGTGTCCAATAAGAATGCAGCATGCAAACGAATTGGGCTGCAGCAGGAGGGAACGGGTTCCCCTTCACTTGATGTCTTTAAGCAACGAGTGGATGACATGTGCCAGGTATTTTGTGCAAGGGGTGCTTGGTGGACTAACTGCAATTTAGTAATCTCGAGATTCCTGGCAATGGTAGTCCAAGGCTCTAAACACCAGCTCTAGAAAGCAACCCAACTGGCTGAAGATCAGATACCTCCCAGACAAAACAATGGAAACGAAGGAGGTGTCTTGGCTGATTATTTATAGTTCCCAATGCCAAGTCAAGTCCACAAGCTTTTATTAAGCACTTACTATGCACTGGACCCTGTGCAATAGCCCTGTTGGTTCAGGAATACCCTTCATGTATTTTTCCTACAGTGAAAGCATTGAGAATGCTGCCCCAGCCAACTTTGTTCCCTTCTCAACAGGACATCATGGCAGAGAACAGGCAACAGGACAAAGTCAATTTCCTTGGAGAGCTACAAGCAAGGCTTTGAGAATTACTGATTGATTCCATAGACTGATAGGGAAACTTGCTGTATTGACACAATTTTATCCTAGAAAAAGGATCAAATAACAACTCCGGTCTCAGTGAACTACTCAAATGTTACCTCGTTGTTGTAGAGTCTCCCAACCTTTGTTTTGTAAAATGCTGACGCGGAGAGTCTTTGGGGGCAGAAATTAGATTTACATTTTTAAAATTAGCTATGTCGTAAGAAGGGATACAAATACTAAAATCTGAAGCACAGAGCTATCAAATATTACTATCATCCTATCCCAGTTAAGGATTCCCAGCGTAAGCTTCTTGGGAGCATTGCTCTTTGTGTATCCCCTTTGCTAGCAAAATATCTGACGTATAGCATTGCTGACATATAGCATTACGTATAAATGCTTGTTGACTGAATGGTTAAGTGCTATTCCATCGTACTTCAAAAAAATAAAACATGCAAAAAGCTTTCAGTCTTCAAAGCAACGCCTGTTACTTCCCTAAAGTGAACTACATACACCCTGGGCTATAAAATATAACAGAAAACTATGTGCTCAACTTCTTTTATAGTTTCTTAGTTTTCTCTCTCTTTTCTCTTCTTTTTCCATTTCCTGTGTCAGTGTTATTACCTCCCCTTGAACTACAGCTGAAGTGATCATTGTCACTTAATTACCTAATTCCTGAAGGTTATGTTCTGGATTAGTGGACACACCCTCCCCCAGTGAGCTGCAAATGGGCTCGGTACAATGATGTTTTCATTTCCTAGGGACAATGGCTGTTATAAATTTCCTATTGTGTATATGCTTATGTTCTTTCCAGTAGGTATGGATGGGGTTATTTCTGCTGATGAGGCCTCTTTCTAATGAGCAACTTTGGATCCAGATTTTTACCTTAGTAGGCACTCAATAAATATTTGTTGATTGATTTACCAGATGGATGAACTTTTTTGGTCTTTGGCCCTCTTCCACAGGGACACCAGAGATTCCACTTTTGAAAATATTTTTTAAGTTTCCAATAGTTTATCCTACTGCCCCATGAGCTCTTGGGGAGACAAGCAATTTGTCCTTGTTATATTAGTTGGGGCAGAAAAATAGCAACCATTGGATCCTATTCAGGGTGACCCTATGTTGCAGAATTCCTCAGGCCACTGGCTAACAAGCCTAAAAAGCAAGGTTTCCTAGGGAATGTTGTCCTACAGAAGTAAAATGGCACTTAATCTAGACTGGCCCAGAATCAGAGTATATTTTTTTCCTCCCTCATTCCCTTAAAATCATTTTAACTTCAACTTTAATAGTCACAAATTTCCCTAGACCTCGGTTTTCTCATCCATAAAATGAAAGGGTTGAACTAGTTGGCTTCTGAGGTGACTTCCAGCTCCAGGCCTATAATTCTAATAAGAAAGTAACACAGCATAGTTGTTAGATGGTCTGCCTCTGAATCAGAAAGATTTGGGTTCAAGTTCTGCCTTGGTTACATGCTGGTTGTGATCCTGGGCAAATCCCTTAGCCTCTCAGTGCTCCAGGCAATTCTCAAGAGACAATAATAACTTTTCAAAAAGAAAATCATGACAAAGTTCATCTGGAAGAACAAAAGGTCAACGAAAAAAATATGTGAAGGAAGGGGGCCTAGCAGTACCAGATCTTACGTTACAGAGAGGTTGCTGATCTGAAGCAATGGAAGAATTTTCTATCCTGAGAGTTTCTCCATACTTAGGAAATCAAGAATCTAGGCCAACCCCAAAATCTCTAACTTTATACCTCTAAGTTTGCATCATATGTAGCTATTGGAACAAACATGTTTTGATCAGTTGGATTTGTTGACTATCTAATTGATCAATTTCTATTCTAGAGAGGTTAGAAGTATAGTTTGAAATAGAACAAAGTACAAGCTAATTAAAAATGCATGAGGTTTTTCGAGTTTTGTAAGGGTCCTGATGTTGGGTATTACAGAAGTATTGCTGTAATAATACATACCTCATTCTTGCTCCAACAAGTCTAACTCTCCCTCATTTTGACACTCCATACATGTAAATTTCTGATGGCAATCAATACATAAAAAAGTTATAGGCTCCAAAGACAATGAATTATAGGCTAAAAATTTGAAGTAAAAATGGAAAAATGGGGAAAAAATAGAATGGATACATTAGCCGTTGCTCAAAGAGACCTTTCCCTCCATCCTCCTGAAAAGAGGGTTTGTAAACACAATCCTGATAGGGCAAAGTTGCTTCCCATAACTCCACTAGAGACCCAGGAGTGTCTCCCTAAAAACAAAACCATCCATCAGAAACATTGCTAACGGAGGATAAACTGTAATCTTGGAAACTGTAATAGAGTTGTCATGAGGAAGTGTTGTAATGACAGAACTTTGTGGTGACTCATGAAAGAATATTGGAAAAGGAGAGGGGGTTAGCCAGGAGCTGTCAGTGTTTATTCCTTGCTACCCAGGGGAGAGAGGGATGGGCTTTACAGTCACTAGAAAGGCACACTCTGTAGTGAAAGAGAGATGATGTTCCTGGCTCTATGACAGGCTGAGTGATAGATCTGACAAGAGCATGCTGCTGTCCTTGCTCTGATTTCATGCTCCACAAACAACCTTCTGCTAAATGGATGAGTTTTCCGGGTACTTTTGAGTAGGGGAAGGTAATATTCCCCTTGAATTCCACTTGAATATTCCCGTCACCTGGAAGATAAATCCTTTCAATGTAAATGAATAGGCAGGCATTCCTGATTATAAACTGGGTTTTTACAAATGGGGTTAGTTTGTATGAGCCAACAAACTTGTAAACACCCCTAGAAAGACTGATTAAAGCAAATTCCTGATCCTGCAAAGCTAAGGTTGTAGAGACCACAGTGACCCCAACAAGGTCTGACAGTCCCATGAGGCTCTGTCAGTCAGTCAGCCAGCCTTCTCCCTCTACTCTTTCTACCTCTCTTGAAGCAGTGAAGTGGCACAATGGACAGAGCACCGAGCTTGGAGTCAGGAAAACCTGAGTTAAAATTAAGTTTCAGACCTTGGCAAGTCACTTAACCTCTATCTGTCTCAGTTTCTTCAACTATAAAATGGCGATAATAATACCACCTATCACCCAGAGTTGTTGTGAGAATCAAATGAGATAACATGAATAAAGCATTTAGTACAGTACCTTGTATACAGTAGACCCTTAAGAAATAACTTATTTCCTTTCTTCCTTTCTTTCCTCCAGTTCTCCCTTCCCCAAACATAACCATTTCAAAAGCAACACTAATGCATATTCCAATTTATGTGGATATTCTTTGAGATGCATTGCAAGATATAACAAGGTAAGATCCTCACACTTAGGGTCATTTTGCATTTATATTATAGCCCACATAGTGGCCGGGCACTCCAAAGCCGGTCATCCATCAAATTCTTTGTAAAAGAATGTTGTGCTGAGGATTTGAACACAAAGACCTCTAAATTATAAAATTAATTTGCTATTCAAATCCTGATGTACCTTTCAGAGACAGACACGCTGGTAAGGGTTGAGTTGGTGCTGCCTGCCCTTCTCTTACATACAAGGGTTGACAGTCTCTTCCCCTCTAAAAATGCATATTTTCCTTACTAGCTGTGTGACCCTGGGCAAGTCACTTAACCCCGATTGCCTCACCAAAAAAATAAAAAAAGGCATATTTTCAACTACCATTTCCATTCCTATTATCTGCTTAACTTTCAACTGTTGTATAAGGAATCACTGAAAAAATTGAAGGCACTGCACTCCTATTGTGGAGATCCTGGGCTGCCAAACCTGAATGCCAGAAGGTCTGGGTTTCATATGACATAGCTAGAGACAGGCTACCTAGTGCATGGGCATTAATGGATAACATCATTAGACATTCCACCATTGCTCACCACAATTTACGTGTCAGTGGAGGGATAAACATGGTAACAGCTTCTCTTGCTGAACCTGCTCGTAATAGATCTGGCATCTTGCACATGTATGTCCTAACTCTGGCAACATGAACATCCCCTGGTCCCTATGCTGAGTAAAAAAAAATAAATAACAATGAAAAAAAGGAAAGTTCATTCTATTGCTGCTCCTTCTCTAAGATAACTAACTTCTCCAGCAACATGAGGGCAGGCGTGTTTTTTTCTTGAGACCAGGTCTCCCTATGTCATGCAGGCTTGACGTTTGGGGTCTACTCAGCAGTCTGATACCCCTATTGATCAATAAGGGGAACTTTGACCTATGCCATTTTCAACAGAGACCAGAAGCCCCTCCTTAATCGATCTGGTTCCCCAATCCCCATTTCCACATTGATACTGGATTTAGTGAGGGACGGCTGATCAGCTTAGCCCACTACAGGTCAAAACTCCTGAGCTCAAGAGCCTCAGTTTCTCTGGCAGGCGGGATTACAGGTATGCACCACCAAGCCCAGGCAGGCCTACTTGTTTTCATTTTTACTTTCATCTTTCCTGAAATTTACTACATTTCTAGCATAATTCCAATTCTGTATAATGATATCTCTCTAACTCTGTATAATTATAAATGGCTTTCATAGATAATGGTTTGATTCAAAGGGCTCTTGGGGGTGGGAGAAGAGGAGGACTGGAGATCATTATTGGACAAAGTTGAATCCATACTCCTGAGAAAGAAAAAAGAACGTCAGGATCATAGATTTAGAGCTGGAAGGACCTAGGATCTAGTCCGACGCCTTACATTTTCAAATGAGGTAACTGAGGCCTAAAGAGAGAAAGTGACTTGCCCAAGGTCACAAAAGTGGCAAAGACAGGATGCAAATCTAACAGCAGATCCGGCGTTCACCCCCCTCAACTGTTTTTCCTTCTAATTTTGGTGTGTTTTCTAAGTCAAAGCAGAGTTCCACCTACATCTGGTCTAGGCTCAGACATTTGTCCTTCTATGCAAACTTAAAGCATCCACTTCCTGAGAGGAGAATTTTTTTTTTTATCATGTCCATCTGCCACATATTTTGCATGAAACTTAGTCTTACGTTTTTTTCTGTTGGAGATGAGGTGGGTCTACTTAAAAGTCCACTCAGTGCTTCATCATAAAGATACCAACAGACGGAAGGATAGACATACAGATAGAGGAAAAGAGGGAAGAGGGACAGGGGGAGAGAGACAGAGACAGAGACAGAGACAGAGAGACAGAGAGAGAGAGTTATTTTGCATTCAGTACAAATATACTTCAAGGGAGCTGTAGATCAAATTACTAGCCTGAAATGTAGGGATTGGTTCAATAGCGTAACCGTAACTCAAATTCCAATGACTCTGGACTATTCCCTAGTCCATAAACTACAGAGAAAATGATCCTGTTTGTTGCATTTTTTTTTGCTAGCCAGGACACAGCTGCTATAGCAGAGAGTACACACACACACACACACACACACACACACACACACACACACATATATACGTATATGTATATATGACTATTGGATAGTCACTTCAGATATTGGTCATAGAACTCCCACCTTCCTTTTTTCCCTTCATTGGATTGAGCAAGAAGGAAGAGAGCTGGTCTGAGAGGTCTGGGAGGTGGGGTATGCAAATATGTGGATGTTGATAATGAGGAAAGCAGCCCAGAGCTGAGTAGAATGGGAAATGTGGGGATGTTCAAACCAAGAATGAGTGGCCTAGCAAAAAAAGAAAAAAATCACATAAAATCACCCACACAAATCATTAGCATTTCTATATATTACCAACAAAACCCAGCAGAAAGAGATAGAAAGAGAAATTACATTGAAAATAACTGAAGACTATATAAAATACTTAGAAGTCTACCTGCCAAGATGCACACAGAAAGTAAATGAACATAATCACAAAACATTCTTCATACAAATAGATAGATCTAAATAGAGAAATATTAATTGAAGTTGAGTAGGAAAAGCCAATGTAATAAAAATAACAATACTACCTAAATTAAGTTACATATTCAATACCATATCAATCAATCTACCAAAATGTTACTTTATAGAGCTAGAAAAAAATAATAACAAAGTCATCTGGAAAAACAAAAGGTCAAGAATATCAAGGGAATCAGGGGAAAAAATGTGAAGGAAGAGGGTTTAGCAGTACCAAATCTCAAACTACATATGTTGTGTGTATGTGTTTGTGTGCATAACACAAAGCAGTAATCATCAAAATAATTTGCTACTAGATAAATAGTGGTTGGTCAATGGAAAGATTAGGTATACAATACACAAAAGAAAACGAGCACAGTAACTCAGTGTTTGATAAACCCAGATATCCCAATTATGGGGCAAGAACTCACTGTTTGACAAAATCTACTAGAAAAACTGGAAAGTAGTCTGGCAGAAACTAGGCATAAACCAACATCTCACCCCATATGCTGACAGAAACTTAAAATGGGTACCTGTTTTAGACATAAATGGTGTTGTTGTTTGTCCTTCATTCTTGAAAACAGCCAATGACATCAGGAAGGTGATTTTGAATTGCAAGTGAATTGAATTTAAGTGAGGCAGGGCTGTGCAAAATCACTAGCCTCAGTCTCTCCTCCAAAGCCATCTGGGTCCAGTGGCAAGATATAGATCAGGATGATTGGAGATGACCCTGGGCGCAGTAGGAGACCTGGGCCTTTTTAAGCTAAGGTCTTTCCCAGATCTCAGTTTGTCTGAGCCAACACTCATTTGGTGACTAAGGGTAGGTAGGAAATGAGGCAAAAGATGACCTGCTTTAACTACTCAAAAAAACAAATTAGTCTGGGAGGTGAAGACCCTCAGAGTTTCTGGCCAGAAGAGAAACAATTGCTACTTACACTCACTCTGAGCCAACAAAATCCAAACAGTGACCAGCTGACGCTTGGGTTGAGAATTATTATTGGCCAATCAGGGAGAATCAGAGAGATTTGGGTTTAAGGCATAGTCAAGTAGCTCCATTTGAATCTTAATGGATTTTATCAAAGCCGGGTTTTGCACAGCTCTATTTCAAGAAAGTTATATTCCTTGTAATTTCCCAGATCTGTTATAAATGATATCAGTTTTATATGATATCACATAAAGGATGATATCATAAACATAGGAGAACATAGGAGAACATAGAAGAACATAGAAGAAGATATCATAAACATAGGAGAACATAGAAGAAATCACCTATTAGATCTCTAGATAGGAAAAGAGTTGATGACCAAATAAGAGACAAAGAAGTCCACAGAAATAAAATGGATAACTTTGACTACATTAAATTAAAAAAAAAAAAGCTTTGCACAAACAAAACCAATGTGAGCAAAATTAGAAGAAAAGCAGGGCATGGGGGGGTGGGTAATTTGCAGCAAGTTTCTCTGACAAAGGTCTCATTTCTCTAATATATGAAGAACTGAGCCATATTTATAAAAATAGGAGCCATTCCTCAACTGATTAATGGTCAAATGGACAGGCAGTTCTCAGAGGAAGTAATTGAAGCTAGCAATACTCAAATGAAAAAATGCTCCAAACAAGTAATAATTAGAGAAATGCAAATTAAAACAACCCTGAGGTACCACTTCAGGCCCAACAGATTGGCTAAGATGACAGAAAAGGAAAAAGATCAATGTTGGAGGGGATGTAGGAAAATAGATACATTAATTTGCTATTGGTAGAGTTGTGAATTAGTCTAACACTTCTGGAGGAAAATTTGGAACTGTGTCCCAAAAGCTATAAAACTGTGCATATCCTTTGGTCAGTCATACCACTACTAGGTCTATACCCCAAGAAGATCAAAGAAAAAGGAAAAGGGACTATATGCTAAATATATATATATATATATATATACATATATATATATATATATTTATAGGAGCTCTTTTGTAGTGGCAAAGAGCTGGAAGCTGAGGGGGTTTCCAACAACTGGGGAATTACTGAACAAGCTATGATACGTGAATGTGATGGAAAACTATTGGGCTATAGGAAATGATGAAGGGAAGTGACAGAACCATGATGGTGGAGTAGAGGTAGCAACTCAGACAATTCTGTCAACATTCCCCTCCAAACAACCTTAAAATAATGTGTCAAATCAGATTCTGGAGTAGCATAACCAGCAAAAGTTCAGGGTGAGATATTTTTTGAGCCCAAGACAACTTAAGATGTCAGTAGGAGAGGTACGTTACACCAGCTGGAGGTTGGCCCAAAGCACACATAGCAGCAACACCAGCTTTGGGAACTGGCAGTGGCTATGACAGCAGCAGCAGCTTCGGGAGCTCTCCGCCCAAAGACAGCGAGGGGATTGGACGACGGGTTAGAAAGGTTACAGGAGACCTTGACCTGACGCTGGGCATAGGACCAAACACTGTTTGGCAATTCCATTGCCCATACACTGTTCCAGATCACAGTTCCAGTCCAGAAAGGAGTACTTGTGGTCCTTCACAAGGAAGGAGGGACCCTGGTTGCAGTTGAAGGGCAGAAAGGAGCTCTAGTATTTGTGACTGCAGGGGAACAGGGGCCCTTCATGGGTAAAGACCAAAGCACGGACAAGGAGAGCAATGACCATACTTCTGTTTGGTTAACACCACACTAGAAGCACTGAAAACGTATAGACTTCCAGAACTCTGAAGAGAACAATATGAAAAAATCAAAAACTATGGATAGTGCCTCCCCACCCTGAGATGAGCAGAGTCAATTTTTACATAAAGCTCCGAGTCAAGAAATAGTCAGGAAAAATGAGCAAACAACAAAAAAAGAACCTGACCATAAAAATTTACTATAGTGACAGGGGAAATGAAGACACAAACTCAGAAGAAAACAACAACATAAAAAATGCAAATTGGACAGAAGCCCAACAAGAATTCCTGGAAGAGTTAAAGAAAGAGAGTGATTTTAAAAATGGAGGGAAAATGGGAGTGAAGGAACAAAATTAAGAAAAGAGAATTGACGGTTTGGTAAAAGAGGTATAAAAAGATATTGAAGAAAATAACACCTAAAAAAACAAAATTGGCCAAATGGTAAAAGGGTTGGGGGGGGCAGAGGGAATTCACTGAAGAAAAGGACTTCTTAAAAAGCAGAAGTGGCAAAATAGACAAAGTTACAAAATCCCAGTGAAGAAAATAATTGCTTAAAAAGTAGAATTGGACAAGTGGAAGGGCTCCATGAGACATCAAGAAACAATAAAACTACATTTTAAAAAATGAAAAATAGAAGAAAATGTGAATTCTACAAAACATTTAAAGAACAAGTAATTCCAATACTATATTAACCATTTGGAAAAAATAGGCGAAGAAGAAGTCCTACCAAATTCTTTCTATGACATAAATATGGTTTTGATACCCAAACTAGAAAGAGCAAAAACAGAGAAAGAAAACTATAGACCAATTTCCCTAATTAATATTGATGCAAAAAATTTTAAATAAAATACTAGCAATGAGATTACGGCAATATATCACAAAGATCATACACGATGACCAGATGGGATTTATACCAGGAATGCAGGACTGGGTCAATATTAGGAAAACTATGAACATAATTGACCATATCAATACCAAAAACAACAAAAATCATATGATTATCTCAATAGATGCATAAATAGCTTTTGACAAAATTCAACACCCATTCCTATTAAAAAAAAAAACCACTAGAAAGCAAAGGAATAAATGGAGCTTTTCTTAAAATGATAACTGGTCTCTACCTAAAACTAAGAGCAAGCATTATCTATAATGGGGATAAACTTGAAGCCTTCCATTAAAATAAGGGATAAAGCAAGGATGTCCATTAGCACTCTATTATTCAATATTGTACTAGGAATGCTAGCTATAGTGATAAGACAAGAAAAAGAAATTGAAGGAATTAAAGTAGACGTTGAGGAAACAAAACTATCACTGTCTAGATACACCACCAGACTCCCAGTCACCCAGGCTCAAACCTATGTGTCATCCTTGACTCTTCGCTGTCTCTCACCCTCCTCACCCATATCCAATCTTTTGCCAATACCTATCGATTCTGCCTTCCTAATATCTCTTGCATATGCCCCCTTCTTTCCTCTGACATTGCCATCCTTCTAGTACCGGCTCAATTCTGGACTACTGCTATTCTGGCTATTGCCTGGTGATTGGTCCTCCTGCTACCATCTCTCTCCACTCCAGTCCATCCACTACTCAGCTGTCAAAATGATCTTCCTAAAGTTCTAGTCTACCCAAGTAATCCTCCTACTCATAAAATTCAGTGGTTCCCTATCACTTCCATGATCAAGTATAAAATCCTCTATTTGGTCTTCAAAGCCCCTCCCTATCTTTCCAGTCTCTCTACACCTTGTATCATCCCCCAACCCCCAACACACACATCCATACTCTTTGATCCAGTGACACTGGTCTCCTTGCTGTTCCTGAAACAAGACACTATCTCCTGATTCCAGACATTTTCACTGACTTCTCCCATCCTCTCCCTCCTTAGCTCACTTTCTGGCTTCCTTCAAGTCTTAGCTAAAACCCCACATTCTACAGGAAATGTTTCACAATTCCTCTTATTACCTTCCTTTTGTTGATTATTTCCAATGTACATAGTTGTTTGCATGTTGTCTCCCCCATAGACTGTGAGGTCCCTGAGGGCAGGACATATCTTCTGCCTCTCTTTTATTTCCTCAGTGCTGAGTACAGTACTGGGCACATATAGGTGCTTAATAAATGTTTACTGGTCGAGTGATTTAGCACCTACTATGTGCCAGGCATTGTGTTCAGCAATATGGATACAAAGAAAAAGCAAAAACAACCCCTGCTCTCAAAGGGGCTTAGATTCTAATGGGGGGAAGATGCATACACATACATCAATACAAATTAGAATAAATAAGTATAAAGAAATTGGGATATTTGAATGGTCCAAGGAAAATTAGAATAAAAGCAAGCAAACTTGCTAATATATTTAAAGAATTGACCAGCTTCTCAAATTTTTATTGACTTTAAAGTTGTCCCCAGTCCTTCAACATAGAGAAACACTGAACTTGGAGTCAATGGACATCTCTACAACATTCAGGCATGCTACTTTCTACTCATGTGACCTTGGGCTAGTCACAAGTTCCCAAGGCCTCAGTTTGTCTCATTTTTAATTAAAGTCTCTCTAAATACCTCTGAGGTTTCTTCTATTTGTACAGAAATATTTATAGCAGCTCTTTTTGTGGTGGCAAAGAATTGGAAACTATGGGGATGCCCATCAGTTGAGAAATGGCTAAATAAGTTATGGTGTACGACTGTGATGAAGTACTTTTGTGCTATAAGAAATGACAAGAGGGTGGTTCCAAAAAAACCTGGAAAGACTTACATGAACTGATTCAAAGTGAAGTGAGCAGAACCAGGAGAACGTTGTACACAGTAACAATATTGTAAGATGACCAACTGTGAATGACTTAGCTATTCTTCGCAATACAATGACCTAAGACAACTCCAAAGGATGCACGATGAAAAATGCTATCCACCTCCAGAGAAAGAACTAATGGAATCTGAGTGCAGATCAAAGCATACTTTTAAAAAACTTTATTTTCCTTGGGTTTTGGGGGGGGGTGCAGAGCAAAATCTGTGTTTTCTTTCATAATGTGACTAATATGGAAATATGTTTTGCATGACTGCACATGTATAACGTATTTCAAATTGACTACCTTCCCAATAAAGGGGGAGGGAGGGAAGCAGGGGAGATAATTTAGAATTCAAAATGTAAAAGAAAACAAATACTAAAAAATTATTTTTACATTGGGGAGAGAATGTAGAATTTAAAGTAAAAATATTAAAAATTATTTTTACATATAATGGGGGGAGATTAAAAAAGAAATGAAAGCTAGTAGGTCACATGTGGTGGCCTGGTTCTTTTTCATTTATAGCTGTACATGTGAATAATAGTACCCTCAACAGTAGTACCCTTAACAGCATCACTTTCAAACAAGAGCGACAGACATACAGATATATGTGTGCGCGCGCGCACACACACACACACACACACAACACACACACTATCCTCCTAGTTTCCCATCCAAATCTTGCAACTTGTCTGAGGCACCTAACTCAGTCACTTATTAGCTGTGTGATTCTGGGCAAGTCACTTGACATTCTTGAGCCTTAGTTTCCTTAACTGCAAAATGGGGCTGATAATAGCACCCATCCCCAGAGCTGTTTCGAAAAATCAAATGAGATAATATATGAAAAGCACTTTGCAAACCTTAAAGTGCAATAGAAAATGTTTTATTAATCATTCAGCAAGTGTTTATTAATCACCTCCTCCATGCCAGATACTGTGCTAAGGGCTAGAGACCAAAGGACAAAGGGGAAGCAGGCGCTGCCCTCACAGAGCTTACATTCTAATGGAGAGACAAGAGTACACACAGAGGTATGATAAAGATCCATACAAGGTTGCTATCAGAAGACCTGGCCTGTCTTTATGACTCTGTCACTACAAAGTCAGGTAACACATCTCTTTACCTCTCTGGCCTCTGTTCTTCAATTGTCAAATGACAAATGTCAAATGAGGCCTTGGGCTAGAACTCTACACTCCCCTTTGGGTGGATTTCAGCAGTTTTAGTACCACATCATTTACGAGACCTTTTCCCATAGCATGGTCCCAAATGTCCCTAAAGGAAATGACTGGACAGAAGGAGAAAACAATTAGGAGAACAATCAAAAGTTTCTATGCTCTTCCCTTCTCTCCAGCTGGGGCTTCATCACCATCTCCCCAGGAGCCCTCAACACCACCACCACCTCCCAACACCTGTTTTTTTTTTTTCTTTTTCCTCTTCATTCACAATCTGTCAACTAAATCTAAATAGGGACCAGAAAGAAGGTTTGGAGCCAAACTTTCATGACCCACTGAAGACTATCTCCTGGCTAAAAAGAAACCTAAAATGAGGAGACTGGCCTATCTCCAAGTCTCCCTGTGCACGTCTTGGCCAGACTTGATTGCTTCTTGATTACTGAACAGTCGTAGAGAAAGGACGAGTTATAGCAGGAAGTGGTAATCACTGCACCACTAACTTCACAGCAGTAGAAACAAGCACTGAAAAAGGGCTTTATAAACGACTCCCTAGACAGGATGGAAGAAATACAATTCAGTTTTGCTAGTTCAAAATACCGTAAGGCAGTAAGTCATTCTCACCAAATGGAGCTGACATATGAGGCCTTACTCCAACTCAGTGCAATTCATGACTCATTTATTAGTCGCCCACTACATGCAAAGTATTCAGCTAGTTTGTTGCTACAGACATGGATAACTAGTTGGTTTTCAATCTAGGAAGGGTAACGAACGCACATAAATAAGTCAACTACAAATTTACATGGAATCATGGAGGAGTACAAAGTGCCTTGAGATCAAATGAAGGAGATATCATTTTCAGTTGAAAGCATCAGAGGAGGCATCATGAAAGAGGTGGTCATTTGAGTGTGGCCTTGAAGAATAATGGCTAGAATACCAAAGGGCAGGGATGGTTGGTGGAGAGACTTATTAACATAAAGCATTGTTTGAGCAATGGAATCCATGCGGGGCATATCAGGGGATGGGAAGTGGTACATACATACAACGGATGCTACATAGTTACATAAAGGTGAATGATGTAAGATAATGTAGAAAAAGTAGTCTGGGTTACAGAGAGTCTTAAATCACAGAGTAAGCAGCCTGGCCTTTATCTGGTAGGGAATGGGGAGCCTTTGAAAGTTTTTTGAGCAGTGGGCTGACATGATCAGGCCTGTGGGATAGGCTTCATCTGGCAGCAATAGATTAGAAGAAGGGAATGGAGGCGAGGACATAGGTCAGCAAGGTACTTCAACAATTAAGGCATGAGACTCTGAACTGACCTCACCATTATCATGGCAAATAATATAAGACATTTGATGTAATCTACTCATAATCCAGGGTAGGTCACCAAGAGGGACCACTGCCCAAGGAAGACCTGAAACCAGAAGAAATGGGTTTCTGTCCCAAGAGAGTAAAAAATGGCCTGAATTCACTACGAATAGACCCACAATGAACAATCAAATAAGCAGGTGAAAGAAACTCCACCAGAGCCCCTTAAATTCATGACGATATTTTATCATAGTCGCCATATTCCAGCGATCCTGCCTCCTCCCTTACAACCATATGAGCATCAGGCACCCCCATGACGCAGTTAAAATTTAGAAAACAGTCTCTGGGGTACTGGACAACATTGGAGTCTTAACTGCTTCAAGTTAAAGAGGTAAATATGTGTTAGCTTGGACAAACAAAGATCTAGTAAAAATAAAAAAAAATTAAAAATACAATATTAATCCTAAAATAGAGTTGCACCTTGAGCATATAAACATGACTGATACCCTATCTTTGTTCTACCTTCTTCCTGAAATGTGTTCCCTCTTCACCACACCCAGTCTTTTTCTTGTTGAAATCTGCCCGTCCTTCAAGGCCCAGCTCAGATACCATCTCCACCAAGGAGCCATCCCTGCTTCGACTAGTCAGAAATTATTTTTTCCTTCTCAGAATTCCAATAGCATTTTGTATCTTTCTTACATTTGACAGTGAACTTTGTCAAACTGTTATTTTTGTATTTTAATTGTCCTTCTATTGCCTTGAAGGTATGGACTATTTTTATTTTGTTTTTTTTTTTTTGTTTCTTTATTTGATTGTTGTTGTTGTTTTAACTTTCTCTGTATACCCAGAGCTTAGTGCAGTGCCTGACCCTTAGTAGGCACTTAATAAATGCTTGTTGATTGATTTACTGATTTGGTGTTGGTTTCCTGTCTTATCTAGAACAAGAGGCTCAGAAGTCACAGTAATTAGCTAGATAGGAAGGAGAATATATGGAGGAAGGGGAAAGGCAGTAATGAGAAGAGGATTGTCTAAGCTATGAACTGAAAGACAATCACCATGCCTTGCCCGGAATTCTCTTTGAATTTCCAGGGCCTAGCACAATTTTGGCACATAGTAAGTGGTTAATAAATGCTTGTGGAAAGAAGGAAGGAAAGAGGGAGGGAAGGAAGGAAGGAAGAAAGGAAGGAAGGAAAGAAGGAAAGGAAGAAGGGAGGGGGAAATGAATGAGGGGTTGAAAGGAGAAAGTGAGGAAGGCAGAGAGGTAGGAAGAAAGGAAGGGAATTTGTCTTTTTACACCTAAACTGTAAAACCCTTAAGAGCAGGGATCCCATCAACTCTACGTTCACTACTGACCTCGTTAGCATTCTTCTTTGGGTGCAGTCCTTCGTCACTGAAAGCCATGCCCAGAAAACTGCAGCCGCAAACACAGAGGCAGCCAGAGCAATTACAGTCCTCAGAACTGAAGACCTTAAGTCAGTCAGGCTAGATCTGGCTGGCAGGCTCCCAGCTGGGACCTCAAAGTGACTCTTTCCAGTTTCCAAAAGCCACTTCTGAGTCAGAGAATGGGAGAAGAATTTGGTCATTCACGTAATCCTATACTCTTCTCTTTGCCCCCGTAACAGCAAGTCTACCATAGAAGACTTGCACAGAAGTGACACATCCCTTGGCAACACATTACCTAGAAGGAAACAAGTCACTCAGAGCTCCCACTTGGGGGCTGCGGTCTTTCCCAATGATGACTTGTCTCCGAAGACTATTCATTATCTCCTGACCACCACTGAGACCTGGAGACAGTTGCTCCAATGGTTCAGCAGTTACTGTGTCCATCTCCACTATCCTTGGCTCAGGAACAGCTTATGTTCACCAGCACACACTTCCTATTTCCAGGCTTTTGCAGGGTGGTATCATGATGCCCTCTTAATACTTTCTAGTGGTGGGAAAGGCATGGGATTGGAAGACCTTCCCTGTGAATCAGTTCTGGCTCTTACTTACAAAGTTGTGTAACATTAACCAAATTACTTTAATTCTGAGGGCTTCATTGTCTTCTTTGGTCAAGTAATGGGGTTTTAATTAGAGGCAACATTGTATAATGGATGGAGTGCAAAAACCTGGATTCAAATCCCAACTTAGATATGTACTAGTTGTGTGACTGTGGGCAAGTCACTTAGCCTCTGGGCCTACTCTTTTGTAAAATGAGAGGTATTACAAAATTTAAGGTATATTACTTAAAAAAAAACTATATCACGAGTTCATTGCTTCATATGTGATCCTCTCTTTTGTTCTTTGAGTATCAAAATGTTTGCATCTGTTGATGATTGTTATATCATACAAGGACAAATATGCAATGAAGTATGAGAAGTCTGAGCATTTAAGAAACTCGTTGCTTTAATGAGATACAAAGCATATAACTTTCAAGTAATGGCAGAAAGACATTGATTAAGCTGTTTCCTCATGTGCTTCCTGTACCTCCCAGAAAACACTTAGTGACTATAGATGGAGGAGGTTGGCAAGGAGTTGGGATCCTTCCACCATATCTGAGAATCTGACAGGAAAGAGAGGGGAGTGAAGTCTCTCTATTTTATGATTGCTTACCTGAAGTCTGAAAGTCCAGGCCTGCCAATTAGATCATCTCCGTGGTGAAAGTTTTTTTTTTACTGGTTTATACAAACTACACCATGTTTGTTGCCTAGTTGGGCCATTGCCCAACTCATAGTTAAGTTTGTAATAACATTTTTAAAAAGAAAGGAAAATTGGACTAAATACAGCCTGGGATAATAGTTCAAATTCTACCTCTGATACTAGTTATGGAAATCATTTAAACTCTTTGAGCTTCATTTTCTTAATCTGTAAAATGGGAATACTGTTCAATTGGTAGTACCTATCTCATGGGGTTGTGAGGCCCAAATGAAGCAGTCAGGTAGTACAGTGGATAGAGCTCCAAGCTCAGAGTCAGAAAGACCAGAGTTAAAATCTGGTCTCCTACACTTACTAGCAGTGTGACCCTGGACAGGTCATTTAACCTCTGTCTGCCTCAGTTACCTCAAATGTAAAATGGGGACATAATAACGTATCTCCCAGGGTTATTATGAGAATGAAAATGAGATAACATTTGTAAGATGCTTTGCAAATCAAAGTAATATATAAATGGTAGTTTTTAAATGAGAAAAAGAGTATCCAAAACACATTAGAGATTTTTAGATGATTTCTAAAGTCTCTTCCAGCTCTAACTACTCTAAATCTGAGCTATTTTTTGACACATTATTGGGTTCACACCTAAAATGTAGCATCAATCCCCTTAATGCCTGATGGTTATGGGCTAATTACCACTGTGTGATTTCCCAGCACCATTGTGCCTAAATGGTGTATCACAGAAACACTAAAGCAGCCTCAGCCTCTCCCTTCCCTCCAGTTTGCCTTCACTAATACCCTTCATCACCACAAAACCTTCAGCTTTACCAAATAGCATTGGTATCTGTATAATTTGAGCTAAATAAGCTACATATCCAAAATTAAACTTAGAAAGATCTGCCCTTTCCCTATAACTACTTAATTTTAAAAACAACAGAGAAATACCTTTTAAAAATACATACATAAATATATATATATATATACATAAACCCCCCCCCCACTGTACCACTCAAAACCTCGTTACAATAATCACATCTAGTAATGCACACAAGATGGAGAAATACTTTAGTAGGACTAAAGAGTTTTTCTCATTTTTTTTCTTCTTCTAATTCCTTTATATGGAACAAGGGAGGAAGGAAGAGCAGTTCTTTCATTCCCAAGAGTGAATTTGCTTTGGGTGAATTTTGTTTGTAGATTTATTTTTAATGGATTATACTCTGTCCCAAAATTACAATGATGGGAAAGATGATGATATTCTAGTGCCCATTTTGAATCTATTACAGTCAGGGACTGTTTCTTTATTGTCTTTTTGTCCCCAGCACTTAACATAGCACCTAATATAAAGTAAATGTTCAATAAAATGCTTATTGAATATTATTTAACTGAACTACTCTTGGTAAAAAAAAAAGGCTGAAATTATTTTATCCACTAGAAGCCTTGTATAAGATGATTATGTGTATATTAATTATGGCCATGATTTCATAATTGAGTTCACAGAGAATTTTTTTAAAGACTCTCCCTAACAGTTAATAAAAATCACACATATGTATCCCGATATTTAATGATAGGCTCCTCGAGGTGGGGGGGGGGGGTCATAGAAAACATCTAGTTTGCCTTCCTGCTTGATAAATCAATCTCCACCGTGATATCCCCGACAAGTGGTCCTCTAGCTTCTTGAACGCCTCCAGTGACAAGGATCTTGTTACTTCATGAGACGGATTATTTATATTTCAGCAGCTCCCATTCTCAGGCCTTGTATTGAATCAATATCTACCTCCCTTTAACGTTGCACCCTTTGGTTCTAGTGTTGCCCTCTCAAGCTAAACAAAGTATAATTGTCCTTCCACACAACAGCTATTCAAATAGTTTCCCTCCCACCCATGATAAACATCCTCATTTCCTTCCATTGATCCTCCTATGAGATGATTTCCTAGGCACTTTCCTTTGGATATTTTTCCAGTTTGTCTGTGTTCCTCTGAAAAGTAGGATCTCAGAACTGAACACAGGCTTTCAGATAGAATTGGGGGTAAGGGAGAGAATAAGCATTTATTAAACACCTACCAAGTGTCAGGTGGGGCACCTAAGTGGTGCAATGGATAGAATGCCAGTCTTGGAGTCAGAAGGCATTTTCCTGAGTTCCAATATGGCCTCAGATACTTCCTAACGGTGTGTCCCTGGGCAACTCACTTAACCCTGTTTGCCTCTGTTTCCTCATCTGTAAAATGAGCTGGAGAAGGAAATGGGAGACCACCCCAATATTTTTGCCAAGAAATCCTAAATAGGGTCAAGAAGCATAGGACATGACTGAAAAATAACTGAACAACATCTGTCAGGTATTATGCTAAGCTCTATAGAAATATCTCCTTTTGAGCTCAGTGGGAATATCACTTACATTGTTTTGGACACCATACTTCTATGAAGCAAAAAGGTGGTGGACTTTTTGGCAGCAACAACACACACGCTCACATTAACTCACTTTGAGTTTTGTTGTTGTTCAGTTGTTCAGCCGTATCTGACTCTCTGTGACCCTGTGGACCACAGGCCACCAGTACTGTCCATGGGGTTTCCTTGGCAAAGATACTAGAATCTTCTCTAATAGATTAAGGCAAACAGGGTTAAGTGAAATTCCAAAGGTCACATAGCTAGTGAAGGTCTGAGGCCAGATTTGAACTTAAATCTTCCTGATACCAGGCCTGGTGTTCTATCTGCTGAGCCACCTAGAAGCCTCCACTTTGAGCCTTCAGTTCATTAAAAAACAAAAACAAAAACAAAAACAAAACAAAAAAAAAATACCCTGTTTTTTTCATGTGAATTGATGTCTGGCCGTGTCCCTCTCCCATCTTACACTCGTGCGGTTAGTCATGGGTCGCCTAAGTACAGGGTTTGATTCTTTATGTGACGTCTTAGTAGAATCGACTCCCTGTTTCATCCTGTTTTGCTCTTTTCAGGCTGTTGTTTGTCATACAATGTATAAAGCATCCCACCCAGTATTGTGTTATATGCAAATTGAGTAAGAATGACATCTCTACCTCCTATAGTATGAAGGAAGGAAGGAAAGAATGAGAAAGATTTTATTAAGTCTATTTTATGCCAAACCTTTTTTCCTTCTAATTCTTTGTTTCAAAGAATGACTCACTAAGTAGGGAAGAGGAGAGGGAAATATTTTAAAATAATAGTTCTATAAAAACAAAACATATCAATAAAAATTTAAAGGAATATTATTTTTCAAGTAATTGGTAAGAATGTCAAACGGTACAATGCTAAAGGCAAAGCCCTACACCACATCATGTGAGAGTTCGAAATACATTTGACATTGATTCATTAAGCAACACTTTAAAGCAATGGTACCAAACTCAAATAGAAAGTGATCCCTGTTGGCCCCACATGAAAACCACAAATTAACATCATCTGTGTAGTGTGGTATTTTTATTTATTTTATGACATATTTCTCAATTACGTATTAAACTGGTTCTGGGTACTGGGAAGTTTTGCTGGCCTTTGGACCTGCTGACTGAGTTTGACACCTCTGCTTAAGACATATAATTGTTTAACTAGTAACAAATATATCCAAATGTGCTATCAACCCTCGTCTCTATATCTCCTACATGGATATTATAAAATACTTCAACAAATGGTTTACTTTTTTATGTGTTATTTTCCCTCATTAGAATGTACATTCCTTGAGGGCAGGTTGTCTTACTTGCTTGTATGTGTTTGTATCCATAGTGTTAATGTAGTATTTGGTACACAGTAAGTGCCTAGTAAATGCCATGTTATTCATTGGTGAAAGTCAAACATTCCTGGTCTAGAGTATTTTTGTGACCTCTGTCAGAAATGGATCAAAAGTTATTCTTGCATTATTTATTTTTAAGGAACCTATGACACTTTCAAGTGATTACCATTCCCCTTTCAAAGTCCTAAGAAGTGAAATAAGTCTCATAGCTTCAATCTGCCTTTGTTCAGCCTCTTATGGAACTGCTAATAAACAATAATATTCCCAAAATTCAAATGAGAGAGAGAGAGAGACAGAGGGAAAGAGAAAGATAGAGAGAGAGAGAGAGAGAGAGAGAGAGAGAGAGAGAGAGAGAAAAGAAAAGTGGTTTTTTTTTTTTAATCCACAATTGGGATCATTGGTCTCAAAAAATCCAAACACTTAAGATTCACTCAGGTTATAAAAATGTTTCATAATAAAAAGCCACAGACATATGTTTCTATCATTAAAAGTCATTATTGTGTAATTTGCAGCATTTGTCCCATATGTATTTATTCATTGAATAGGGCCACAGGTGTTTGGCCCCAGCCTCAAGCATCAGAAAGGTGATATGAGCTGTAGCTGTCTTTAAATACACAACAGCAAGAAATGATTATATGAATCCTAAGCAACCATGTAGTACCAAGCTGCAGACATGCTTTGGGGTTATGCTCTTAGTTTACTTGCCACTAATGAGCTCCTTGAGCATTGTGGGTCTTTCATTTCCCAGTGGAAACAAATCTTCTGAGGCTCGAGTTTAATTTATTGGTATTGTTGCTGCTGTTGCTGCCACCACTATTTCCTTAAGACTGATTGGTGCAGATGAAATTGTTTGCATTTCTAAAAGGTCCAGCTTTTTTTTTTTTTTAACCAGAGTTCAAAATATACCTGTGTGTCAAGTACATACCCCAAGGAAGCCAAAGATAAAGGAAATGTCTCACATACACATAACGATTCATGATAGGGCCCCACCTCTTTTTTTTTTTTAAGCAGTAAAGAACTGGAAACAAAGTGAATATTCACCAAATAGTAGGAGAAATGAAAGAATGTGAGCTCTTTGCAGGAAGGGGCCATGTTTTTGTTGTTGTTTTTCTTTTTTTGTATTCCCAATGCTTGGCACAATGTCTGTGGGGCACATAGTATAAGCTCTTAGTAAATCCTTATTGACTGACTGAAAAATTGTGGTACATGGATGTAATGGGATATAAGCATATGACAAATTCAGAAAAGCCTATGAAGATTTCGATGAACTGATAGAAAATGAAGTTAGCAGAACCAGAAAACAACATACGTGATGACTACAATAATGTAAAAGTGTACAATGTGGATTAAAAAAAACACTTTTCCTCTCTCTCTCTCTCTGTCTCTCTCTGTCTCTCTCTGTCTCTCTCTCTCTCTCTGTCTCTCTCTCTCTCTCTCCCTCTGTCTCTCTCAACAATAAAACAAATAACAGAAATCCTCAACACTGGGTAATTATACTGACCAAGTTTTTCCCTAAAGAAAAATGAGAAGATTTACCTCCACCATCATTTTTTTTTTTTTTTGCAGAAGTAGACAGGCCTGAGTATGGAACATTGAAAATACCATCGGACTCAATTGATGTATGGATTGGTATGGATTGCTGACCTGCAATTGCTTTTTCTTTTTCTTCTTCATTCTGTGTTACAAGGGATAGCTTTCTGGGGAGGGGAGGCAAGGAAAGACTATATTTGGAAATGAGAGTGATTTTAAAACAGAAGATATCAATAAAAGTATTTAAATTTTTAAAAAAAAATGAGTTTATCTCCCTGCTACTCACTAGCCAATTAAATGGAAGCAAGCCCTAAAAACACTTTACCTCCTAAAAAAATACAATGACATAAAAAAAAACAACTTTGAAAGACTTAAGAATGCTGATCAAAGCAATGAATAGCCAGACTTTCCAAGGATCACTGAAGAAGTAGCCACCATCTGACAATGATGTAAAGGATACAAGATCTAGAGACATACACTTGTAATACAGCCAACTACATGGATTCACCTTTCTTGACTTTGTTAATTTGGTTTTTTTAAATTTTATTTACCTTATTCTGAACTTAAAAAATAAAACAAGTATTTACATAACATAGTAGAATAGAAAAAAAGATGACTGCTTATGAAACTACAAATCTATTATGTACAACTTGCTATTCCTTTTAAATATATAATAAAGTTATCATGTAAATTTCTTTTTTTTTCCTTTTTTCTTCCCTACCCCTACCCTATAAATGACTACCATTAGACACAAATATGTATATTTGAAGAATCATTCTATACATATTTCTATCTATCACTTCTTTCTCTGAAAACAGATAGTACCTTCCTTCATAAGTCCTTTTTAATTTGGGTATTTATCACTCAAAGTTGTTCTTAAAACAATACTGTTGTTACTATATATAACATTCTCTTGGTTCTGCTCATTTCACTCTTCATTATTTAATGCAAATTTATCCATGTTTTCTAAGATCATTGAGCTCATCATTTCATATAGCACTGAGGTATTCCATCACAAATCATATACCACAACTTGTTCAGCCATTCCCCAATTGACAGTCATCCCTACAATTTCCAGTTCTTTGCCACCACAAAGAGAGCTGCTACAAATATTTCCGAACATATAAGTTCTTTCCCTCTTTCCCAAAATCATCTTTGGAAATAGACCTATTAGTGGTATTGCTGGGTCTAAGGGTATAGGAAATTTAATAACTCTTTGAGCATAATTCCAGATTGCTCTCCAGAATGGTTGGGTCAGTTCACAGTTCCACCAACAGTGAATTAGTGTCCCAATTTTTCCACATCCACCTCCAACATGTCACTTGCCCCTCCGATCATTTTAGTCAATCTGGTAGGTGTAAAATGATATCTCAAAGTTATTTTTATTTGCATTTCTCTAATCAATAACAATTTAGAGAATTTTTCATGACTATAATTAATTTTAGTTATTTAATTAATATTTAAATAATATCTAGTTTTTAGTTAAAATCTATTAGTTTGTTATGAAAGCTTTTTTTTTCTTTCAGTCTTAAAATTTGGGAAGAGGATTAGCAATGGTAAGGAAAAGAAGAAGAAGGAGGAAGAGGAGAAAGAGGAGGAGGAGACTATTATGACATTAATTGAAAATCTGCAAAAGGCAACAGAAGAAAGTTTAGAAGAAAGCATATACAAGGAGGACAATTTTTAAAGTAATGTGTGGAATTTTTTATATATTTTTAATAAAAAAGCAAGAAACATGAAATGGAGATTTGTGGTTTCATATAGAATTCTTTTGTGTGTGTGTTCTACAATGTATAGAATGCCCTTTTTTGTGTTTTTTAGGTTCAGAATAATTTTTAAAAATAAGATATAGGAGGAGAAAGGAGTTTGAATTATAAATTCATATCCTAGAAGCAATGGACTGAGAAAATCATGAACCTTAGGGAAGAATCTTTCTAGGAGAAAATCTATAGGAAAGGAGTCTTTCCCCATGATAGAGAACCCAACAACAAGCTCAAGATCACAATAAGGAAAAGCAATTAGAAGAATTATGTCCTGCTTTACAGTACTTCTGTTCTCAAAGTTAGTGGTTTATTTGCTCAATTAATCTGTTTTCACAGAATCAAGGATGTTTCAAATACTTAGTACTTTGTACTTCAATGGATCTATGATCTCATCAAGCTGAATACTCTCTCCAATGTGACATCTGTAGAACATGGGTGCAAATTGCAACTTGTGTTCTTTAACTCTTCTCTATGGACTCACCTAAATCCTCCCCAGAAGTCCACCCAGTATGCTGGATGGTTCCTCTAGATTTCTTGCTAATAGCATGGATACCAACTGAACACACAAATTGTCCATTTATTATCCTTCATTCTTGGTACATGACCAACCCACCTCATTTTCCAGTTGTAGACCATTTTGTACATTCTGTGCTGCTTCTGGTGCCCAATTCTTCATGGGCCATTGAATCGTCATAGGATCATAAATCTCAAGCTGGAAGAATTGTCTTGACTATTTATAGGCTTGAGTTTGAGTCCTTTATACTTTCTCATCAGGTTAAATAAAGCCTGTCCTATATCTGATATTTTGTTAGGCTGAGTGCTTAGCTAAGTACTCAGCTAAGAGCTGAGAGTTCTTTCCTTTTCTTGTGAAAACCTGAATATGAGCCAAATTTTTATGTTACCAAGGAAAAAATAGGGTAGGGAGAAAGTGTGCCAAATTCTGATGTTCTCAGTGCAAACCTTGCATGGAGAGGGTTCATGAGCTGAGGAGGATGAATGAGAAGTCTCCAAGACTAAACCCAAACTGTACTAGTCCAAAGCTACAATTCTGATTAATATATTGCATTGTGGGAAATGGGTTTTTAATTTGGTAAAAGAATCGACATTGACATGATTTCCTCAGAAAGTCTTAAAAGTGTAAATCAAACTGCACAACATGGAGTCCAAAACAGGCTAGAAGCTGCCTTAGCCAAAAAACACTTGATCCCATTGACAAGAAGAGAAATATGGCAGCCAAGGCAACATCAGTTTAAAACATATATATATATATATATATATATATATATATATTCATTTGTGAAATTTTATGGAGGAGAATTATGGAAAACTACTAAAATGGTTGTCTCATTAAACAGTAAGAAATAGTGTAGGAGAGGGGGTGGGTGGGGAGGTGAGACCAAGTTCATAAAAGTACCAATTTAGCTAGATGATACTGAACATTTAGGGATGAAACTGAATGAAGAACACCAGACAAAAGATGGAAAAGATCTGCCAAGATTTAACAAGAAATTATTCTCCCTATCAATGAAGTGAAGCTATGGCATGTAGACACCAACATCAAAGTCTCTGGTGTTCTTGTGTGAAGAAGTAGAAATGGTACTGAAGAAAATAAAGACAGGGAGAGCAGCTGGACCAGATCAGGTACACACAGAGGAGGTTTTTGCTAAAGGTTATATAATTTTAAGGGCAGTGGAGTATTGATTTTAAAGATATTGGAAGGAGAGAGAAAGAGGCAGAGGCAGAGAGAGAGAGAGAGAGAGAGAGAGAGAGAGAGAGAAGTAGAATATAGGGAAAAGCTCAGAAAGGGACAAGGAGATATGCAATAAGAAGGGAAAATAGAGATAAGGATTAGGAAAGAGATGCGTCATATATGTTGGCTGGCTGACTGCTTGGTTTATATTTTCATGACAATTCAGCATGATTCTGGCACAGTCCTTCTACTAATCCAACTCAAATTACAATTGCTCAGCTTAGCCTGCTGGCTCTGGGATTCCTGGTCATTAAAACTCTTATAGGTTAGAATATGGCCTTGCTCAGCAAGGAACATACAGTAATGGGAGACAAGATGTTAATTTCCTTTTTCTTCTGCTTTTCATTCCCCTTTCCTTCCTTCCTTCCTTCCTTTTTCTTTTTTAAACAAAATGAAGAAGTACCTTTTCCCCATTCGTGATCACTTTGATGAAGGACTTAAAAAACCTTGCCTGGGTCTATACCAGATCAGAATTGACCACACATATCTCTTTCAAAAACCCTGAAGTTTCTAATCATAAATGCAGAAAGCAACCCAGAGAGTCAATAGAGAAATAGGGCTAGAGGAAAAGAAACCAAAAGGAAGTCTTAGCCAGATGGTTGCTGCCATTTGCTGTTGTTGCTGCTACTTCTGTTGTTGTTTAGGTCTTTGCAGGGTTTTTTGGTTGGTTTTGCTGGAGGATTTTTGGTGTGTGGGAATGTGTTTGTTTTTCTGTATCTTTTTCATGCCACACAGCTTGGTGAATTTTAGTAATTCCTCTTAGGGATTTTTTAACCCACTTTTTTTCTTCTGAAATGGACAGGGAGGCAATGGAAAGAGACTATGGCTCCAAAATACTTGGCTTCAAATCCCACTTCTGACCCTGATGACCTATGTTTTCTTGGGCAAGCCACTGGGTGCCTCTCTGGGCCTCAGGTTGCTCATCTGTAAAATGAGGAGGGTTGTATAGATGACTCCTGGAGTTGCTTCTGGTTCTAGACCTATGAAGCTATGAAAGATAACCTCATACCCCTTCCTTGCTACCTAGCTTGTCCTCCAATTCACCCATCCCTTATTTTGTGAGATTGCATTTCACTTCTGGACCTCATACCCTAATCTCTCTGCCCAATGCAGAGCCTTAAATGACAACATGCTTGCTATGATCCAGGAAAAAGTCAAGGAGCCTGCATGAGGCTAAGACCTCTTGAAGTATTTTGCCATCTGTGGTCAGGAGTGTCTACACAATAATTACTCACACTGGGCGCTAGTCATTCAATAGCTAGTCTAGACTGAAATCCTGGTCACTGTGGTCTCCATCCTAAGCAAGCAAGTCATTCCAGAGGACATTGCCTTTTGTAAGCCATGATTTGATATGTAGAAGAAACCATAACTATTATTTACCCTAACATAGGCTTCTGAATGCCCCAAAGCCAGAGCTAATTAATGCTCAATAACAGACTCAATAAACTAAAGTCTATTTCTCTGGTTTATCAAAACAAGTAAAGCAAGGGCCATTAGAGTCTCGTTTGTAAACGCTTTATTTGATGGTACCAAATGGAAAGTATTTAATGTTGTTTATCTTATAGAAGGCCAGGCATGTTGCTCTAAACTCATATTAAATGACATCTGTTGCTGTTTATCGAATTATTCCTTTTGCTGAAGCACTTTGAATACTACAATCCCAAATCTTACATGTGGTGCTTAAAATTCAGAAAGGGTCATGCTGAAAGGTAGAGGCTAAGATTTTCTTTGTATCTGAAAGAAAGAGTCCATGGGTCAAACAAGGCTAATTAAATAAAAGCCTTGTATTTCTTGGCCATGGCTCTAACCCTTGTCAAAAAGACAGTTTTCTCCTATAGGATATTAGTGTGATTTGTTATACTCTTAAGGCAAACAGGCAAAATGGTGTGGTAGATAGAGTGACAGACTCAGAGTCAGGAAGACCAGAGTTTAAATCCGGCTCCAGATACTTACTAGTTGTGTGACCCTGGGCAAATCATTTAACCTCTGTTTGCCTCAGTTTCCTCATCTGGAAAATGAGCTGGAAAGGGAAATGGCCAACCACTACAGTATCTTTGCCAAGAAAACCCCAAATGGGGTCATGAAGAGTCAGAAATGACTAAAACAACTTAACAACAACAAACAATTAAGGCAAACAGGGACCATTTCACTATTACAAAATAATCCAAGGCTAAAGCTTTGTAGCCAGAATATCTGGAATCAGACAGTTACTTTACCTTTTTAAAAGTAACTGGGAAAAAATGTGTACTTTATTTCTATGATGATATATTGGTCCATACAGTAGGTGCTTAATAAATGCTTGTTTAAGAATTGGGCTTGTGCTTATTTAAGCATAAATTAAGCATCATTTCGTTTTCAAAAATAAGCATTAATTAAGCACCTACTATGTGCCAGGCACTGTGCTAAGTGCTTTACACATATGGTCTCCTTTGATCCTCACAAGAACCCTGGGAGATAGGTGCTATTATTATCCCCATTTTACAGTTGAGGAAACTGAGGCAAACAGAGCTTAAGTGAACTGCCCAGGGTCACAATCAAGTAAGTGTTTGAGGCCAAATTTGAACTCAGGTCTTCCTGATTTCCCAGGCCCAACACTCTATTCAATGTACCACCTAGCTGCCTCTAGGCACTGTACATTAGGAAGGGTACTGGATGAACCCTAAGGCTCTTTTTAATTCTATAATTCTGAGAGTGACTGCTTTGTTTTTTCATAGACATAGGCTATTTTTTGCATGTACAGAACTCAGAGTTCTGAGTAAAAATGACGTATCCTTTCTATATGGAGGTGATGTTTCTGACCGTCTCCAGACAGCATCTTGGAATGGAAACAGCAGCAAATTTGGAATCAGAAGATGTGGATTTTCAATTTAATATGAAGAAATAAAAAGCATTTATTATGTGCTTACTGTGTTCAAAGCATTGTACTCGGTGCTGTGATACAATTAGAAAAAGTGAACCAGTTTCTGTTACCAAGGACCTTACCCTCTAATTCGGGGAGACAATACATTAGAGCAAATTCAGCTGTTAGGGTATGTGGAAGGGCCTGGAAGTCGTAAGTTACCATGAGAGACCAAATAGCAAGGCTCAGGGGACTTTGGGTACATCAGCAGGCCATGTGACAGTGCCCAAGCCTCTGGCAAATGAGGTCTGCACAGTGTTAGGATACGGTATTAGGACAGATTGATGTCCGGAGGCCTTCCATATCACCGAGGGGTTTGTGTTGTTGGCTTTCTGCTCATCCCAGTGGTGGGAGCAGCTATATTACTCTTCCTACTCAGCCTCTCCGTGGAATACAGATAGCCAGAGCAGGAGCAGGGGACAAAGGAAAGACATGGAAAGGGACCTGGGCCAGTGGTAGGTCTTCCCAGTTACCCAGCCCCCTTAGATGTGGTCTGGGAAGCCTGGAGATCATAGCTATGTGAACTTGGGTACTCTCTTTGCCTCAATTTCCTCATGTGTAAAATGAGTAACCTAGGTAATGTGATCTTTAAAGTCCCAGCTCAAAATTCTAAGACTTACTCCAAGCAGGAAATGTGCATTATTAATGCTTTCTTGCCTGACTCCTTCTTAAGGGCCAAAACCTGTTTTCTGTGAAATAGTTGGCTGGGGTTCTGGGTATAATCTGTGGCCAAGGAGCAAAATGGTTGCCTTTGGGTGAAACAAATTGCTCTATATGTGAATCAAATCTGACACCCTGGCCTCATTAACATCATTCTCAAGTTGATTGAGTTAAGTGAGCCAAACAGTAGTCTAACAAGCCCTAAAAATCTTCTACATTCTCAGACCACTTCACATGCATACACATCATTGTCCATTCCACTGCCACCTCCATTTTTTTCTTATCCTCACTAACTGATGCCGTGTCATGGTCTGCTTGGATAGGATAGGCCAATTGAGTCTATTCTGTTCTAGGCCATATCGTTCCACCCTATTCAATGCCGTGACATTCTATTATAGTATATTCTACGATAATCTATTCTATCCTGTTGTATCCTATTCTATTCTAGCCTGTCTTACACAGGTAAGCTATTGGCTGCATTTGAATTCATGACCTGTCATATCTTAAACACCTTTTCTAGCTACATATCAACAATTCACAATGTATACATATATATTTAAATTATAATTATATTATACAATAATTTATATATAAAAATGACATCCTAAACATGTATGTATATATATTTAAAGTATTATATATACACACATGTATATGTATATACATATAAACATACACATAGGAAAGAGAGAGAGAGAAGAGAGAGAGTTGTTTGGTCATTTCAGTAATGTCCAAGTTTTTATGACCCCATTTGAGGTTTTCTTAGCAAAGATACTTGAGTGGCTGGCCATTTCCATCTCTGGAATTATCTCTGGAATAATCTCTGGCTTATTTTACAGATGAGGAAACTCAGGCAAATAAAGTTAAGTGAGTTGTCCAGGGTCACACAGCTAGTAAATGTCTGAGACTAGATTTGAACTCGGGTCTTCCTGACTCCAGGCCCAGCATACTATCTACTATACCACCTAGCTGTGGTATGAGAGCATATACAAAGCATAAACAGAATTTGAGAACTTGACTTTCTTAGTCTTTTGGAGTGACCCCTTCCCCTCTCCAAGACCGCTACTCCTGTAGGTCCTCATCACCTCGCACTTGTATTACTGCACTACCCTCCTAGCATTCCCCACTCTGACTCATTGGACTCAAAGCTCTCAGAATAATCTTCCTCAAATCAAATCCAATATACATAATGGTATTTACCTAATGACTCTTCTTCTTCTCCATATATCAAAATCCTCTCCATTTTTCAATAATGAGACTTGCCGATCCTAAGATTTCTCCGAAGCCCTCCCTTCAGCTAATGAGATACCGTCCCTTCCCTGATTAAGCAACAGCTAGGTAGTGCAGTGAATTGAGTGCTAGTCCTGGAATCAGTAATATCTGAGTTCAAATCTGGCCTCCAATATTTGCTAGCTCTGTGACCCTGGGTACCTCTGTTTGCCTCAGTTTCCTCCACTATAGAATAGGGATAATAACAGCACCCACCTCCCAGGGTTGCATGAATAGAAATAGGGCCTCTATCCAAGTGCTAAGCAGGCCCGACGATGCTTAGTTTCTGAGATCAGATGAGATCCGGCACATTCAGTTTTACATTATGGAAATGCTTGTTTTATTCCAGAAATTAAAAATAAAATTATAAAAATGATTAGGATAAAGAAATAGCAAAGGTCAGTGGCTTGTAAACCAGAGGTATCAAGTATGGCGGCCCAAAACAGATTTAAATGTAATTGGGAAATATTTAATGAAATAAAAATACAATAGAACATCAGAAAAAGGAAAGGAAAAACAAAGAAATAGAGCAAGGTTGCCAATATCCTCATTATAGGCTGCTCACTACATCTGGAGGATTGTACCTGGTTCTTGGCAGAATATCCTAGGTAGGACTTTAACAAGCTAGAGCACATCTAGAGGAGGACGATCAAGGTGGAAAGGGAAGTCCCAATCATTCCATTCCATGCCTTCCTTCAGCTGAAACCTGAAGAAGACAAGGCTTGGCATAGAGGACAGGAGGCATGGGGAAGGAGGCCAAGTGCCTTCAGATGTTTGAAGGGTTATATGTGGAAGAGGGGTCAGATTTGTTCTGCTAGCCCAAAAGGGAAGAACTAGGATAGAACCTAGACCCAAATAGTTACAAGGAGATAGATTTTGGTCTAATCCAAGAGTAAGCATCTTGACAGCACTGTTCAAAAGTATGGACTGCCCACCTAAAGCACATAATCGAGAGCTGGAAGGTTCTTAGAGGCCATGGCATCTACTCCCTTCATTTTACAGAGAAAAAAACTAGGACTCAAGGAAATTATTTTCCCAACATCCTCGTAGGTAATTTTTAAAAAATTTTTACTTATTTTATTCTGAACTTAAGAAATAAAACAAACATTTCCATAACATAGTAGAATAGAAAAAACATGATGTTACATGAAATGGCAAATCTATTATGTACAATTTGGTATTCCTTTTAAATACATAATAAAATTATCATCTAACTTTCTTTTTTTCCTTTTTTTATTTTCTTCCATCCCTCCCCCCACCCTAGAGATGGCTATCATTAGACAGAAATATGTGTATATATGTATGTGTATGTATATACATATGTGTAAAATCATTCTATACATACTTCTTTTTCTTAGTTCTTTCTCTGGATGCAGATAGTGTCCTCCTTCATATGTCCTTTGTAGTTAATCTGCGTATTCGTAATGGTCAAAATGACTCAGTCACTCAAAGTTATTTTTAAAGCAATATTGTTGTCATTGTAATTTGTGTCAGAGGTGAGATCTGAATCCACACCCTTTGATTTTGTAGCCCACAGTGCTCCTTCCACTCCATCCCTCTGCCTCTCTTAATTCTACTAGGCTCCTAGTGGACATATCTAATGTGATGGCTCCTGGAAGCCATCAGAAGAAACTGATCAGCAGAAGAGACTCCAACTTCAAGGCATTGACTTTCACACTCCTTGTGTAACCAGATTTGCTTAACTCAGTAATGGCTTAAATGGATAGAGTGCCAGGCCTAGAGTCAGGAAGGTCTGAATTCAAATCTGACTCCAGACATGTAATAGCTGTGTGACCCTGGGCAAGTCACTTGACCTGTTTGCTTCAGTTTCTTCATCATAAAAAGATCTGGAGAAGGAAATGGCAAACCACTCCAGTATCTTTGCCAAGAAAATCCCAAATGAGGTCACAGAGTCAGACATGACTGAAACCACTGAACAACAACAGGGCTATTTTGAACTTTACCATCATGGATTCAAACTCTCTAGCCTAGCACTTCAACATTAGAATACCTTATCAGGACCCTAGTCCTTTGTATTTTGGTAGGACCACTTGTGCTCTTGATATTTGCTCTCCTTATTTACTTGTACCTGGAAGGCTCCATCTTGGGCACAGCTCAACATTTTGTAATTTGCTTTGGCGCTTCTGTGTATAGGGGCTGCCTTATCAGGACTGTAGGCCTTTGTGTTTTAGTATTCCTGCATATTTTTCTCCTCTTCCACTTGCCCCAGAATCTTAGTCTTAACTTCTGTGTTTCAGATTCTAGCCCAGGGATGGGGAACCTGTGGCCTCGGGGCCACATGTAGCCCTCTAGGTCCTCAAGTGCGGCCCTTTGATTGAATCCAAACTTCACAGAACAAATCCTCTTAATAAAAAAAATTTGTTCTGTAAAATTGGACTCAGTCAAAAGGTCTCACCAAGGACCAAGAAAGCCACATGTGGCCTGGAGGCCACAGGTTCCCCACCCCTGTTCTAGCCAACACCTACCTAAAATGACCTGCCCTCTTACTGGCTCAGGATCAATAGCAAAGAGGAAATTTGCTAAAGAAAGGAGAGTATGATTATTGACAATCAAGATCCTACTTTACAGCACCCAGGCCTCTGCCACATGGAGGATGGAATCTTTGCTTATGCTGACTTCCAAGGTATATTTTTGGAGTGGGGGTTGGGGAAGTGGAGGAGGAGGGATATTTGAACTCCAGATTACACAAGTAACGTCTGACACAAGCGGGCTTCTCTGCCCTCCTTCCAAAGTCTTCTCCTCCATGATTGACCCTGACTATCTCTACAAAGGTCGCTTCCTCACTGTGAAGGGTGCCTCACGAGTCACATGAGCTCACGGTCTAGTTGTCATCCCTATCATCTGGACTCCTCCTTCTTCCTTACCCTCCCCCTAGCCAATCTGTTGCTGTCATCACTTCTGCATTCACAATGTCTCTCTTATATGTTTCCTCTCTACCCACATAAATGATCCCCTGGTTCAGGCGCTCCATCACTTTGAACCCAGACTTGCTGTAGTTGATTTCCTTGCCTCAAATCTTTCCCCTCTCCACTTCCATCCTCCACTCATCTTCCAACATGATATTTCTAAAGTAAAGGAACGGGAGCAGTTAGGTGGTGCAGTGGATAGAGCTCTGGCCTTAGAGTCAGGAGGACCTGAGTTCAAATCTGGCCCAATCACTTGACACTTATTAGCTGTGTGACCCTGGGCAAGTCACTTAACCCTGATTGCCTCACCAAAAAGCAAAAAAAAAAAATTGAAGGAACAGAGAAAATAAGTATTTATATAACACCTACTATGTGCCAGGCACTATGTTAAGTGCTCTTTACACATTTACCTCATTTGATCCTAACAACAACACAGAAGAGTAGGTGCTATTTATTATTATCCCCATTTCAAGTTGAAAAAAAACTAAGGTAAACAAAGGTTAAGTGAATTGCCTGAGGTCATACATCAGTTAAGTATCTGAGGCTATATTTAAACTCAGATCTTCCTAACTCTAGGCCCAGTGCTCTATCCACTGCACCACCAGTTCTCTAAGGGTTCAACTCTGTTACTCCTCTACTCAATAAACTTAATTGGCTCCGTATTACTTTCAGAATCAAATATAAAATCCTCCCTTTGGGCTTTAAAAGCCCTTCATAACCTGGTCCCTTCCTAACCTTCCAGTATTCTTACACTGATCCACTTATTCTCCAATCCAGTAACACTGGCTTTCTTGCTGTTCCTCAAACATTACATTCCTTCTCTCAACACCATACCTTAGAATTGGCTTCCTCCCGTGCCTGGAATTCTCTCGCTCCTCACCTCCATCTTCTGGTTTCATGGCTTCCTTCAAGACTCAGATCAAAGACCACTTTCCACAGGGGGCCTTTCTCCAGTTGCAAGAGGGTCTTCTTCTTGTATTACCTTCTATCTTACTCTACATATATATTCGAAGGGCAGAACCAGTGAAATCATTCTTCTAAATGATATTTTAAATGTTTTGAAACAGCTCTTGTGTGTCCCATTTCCATCTCCACCCCCATACCCCATTCTTTCAACTGATGCTTACCCTCTAGACTGTATAATGCCCTTGCCAGCCTGGTTGCCTTCCTTTGGACTTTCTCAAGATTCTCAATGGCCCTTCTAAAATGTCATACCCAGGGCTAATGGCAAGCAAGCAGCATGTAGAAAAGCCCTAGGCTCAATTCAGATTCTATTTCTTGTTTCCTATGAGCTTTAGGCAACTAACTCAACCACTTGAGGCATGGGTTCCTTCATCTAGAAAAGGAGAGATTGGGCTCTCAGGGGTTTAGGTCTGGGAACTTGATATAGATATAGATATGTATACACATATATATACATTGCGTTCCATCTCTCAACACCATGCCTTAGAAATATCCATTTTTTTGGAAAACTATTTAAATATAATTAGCTTCCTTTGTAATCCTATGTATCTTATTTTATTGCTTAATATAAATATTATTTGTAAAGGGGGCCTATAGGATTCCTCAGCTGCCAAAGGGATCCAGGACACAAAACAGGTTAAGAACACCTGGTCGAAATGATCGCTAAAGTCCTGCAACCTTAAAGCATTATACAATTATACATATTTTTATTGCTATTGTTATTTGGGCGATTATTATTAGCTAAATCCTATATCCTGTGAAATGAGTACGATATTCCATCTAACTCAATAATAATAGCTAGCATTACATAGGAATTTAAGTTTTGCAAAGTTCTTTATATATGTCATCTCATTTGATCTTCACAACACTGGGAGGTAGGTGCTACTATTTTCCCCACTTTACAGATGAGAAAACTGGGGGGAACAGAGATTGACTGACTTGCCCCAGTAAGTATCTGAGATAGGATTTGAACTCAGGTCTCTCTCACTCTAAGATAGGGTACTGGACTTAAGAGTCAGAAAGGCACAGATTCAAAATCTGCCTCGGACGCTTATAAGCTGTGTGATCTTGGTCATTTAATTTTTCTAGGTCTCAGTTTCCTCATGTATGAAATGAGTGTTAGATTCAATGGACCTCAAAGGTCCTCCTACTTCTCAGAGTTGTAAGAATCAAACCAGATAACATATATAAAGTGTTTTGCAAACTTCCAAGCATTATGTAAATGCTAGATAGTCCATTAAGTCCGTTTCTAAAATCAGAAATCATCTTTCAAGCAAAGGGGTTGACTTTAATTTTTCCTGGCCATTTTGAGAAGCAAAATATGTTTAGGTAAAGGAACAATTTTATGGCATCATACTTTTGGACTTTTATTACTTTGGGTTTTTAATACTGGATTATTTTAAGTGTACCTTGGGATCCAGGTTTCCAGTGCAAATGGGGGTCTTTGGGCCAGCCCCAGAACCTGTGGGTGGCACACCAAAAAATGAGATTTGTGGGGGGCCTCATTTTCCTTTCTTGGTCTAGGGGCAAACAGTCTGTAGGAGCTTCAGTTTCCTGCTGGCTTAATCTCCATTTAAATATTTGTCATCTTATCTTTGTTTTGGTTAACTTCATTGACTTAATTAGTCAGGGGTTTGTGCCTTCTGGTGAGGGAAATAGAGGTATCATAAACTATGTCTTTATAAACAGTGGGCAGGTAAGCTTAGAATTTTTAACCAGCTGATGAATTTGGCTTCTATTCAACATGTGTCAGGCTATCCTAGCACATCTAAGCTGCAGCTAACCTTCGTCCTTTAGAATTCTTGGAGTTTTTGTTTGTTTGTTCGTTTGTTTTTGAAAGGATGGAAGGGGGTGTAGAGTGGGTAGAATGGAAAGGAGTTCCAGATCTACGATTCCATCATTCTAGGGAACTCCAGGTGAGAAAATTGCTCCTAATGAGGCAAATCCACAACTGTACTGCAACTCATAGTCTGAGCGAGTTACCCTGAGCATTGAGAAGTTAAGACTTGCCCAAGTTTATAGCCAGTATGTGTCAGAAGTGGAACTTGGACTCAGACCTTCTTTGACTACAAGGTCTCCATCCACTAGTAGAAAAATACCATTCCCAACAAAAAGTCCTTACCAGCTGATGGTCATTTGATGGTCTTTAAGGGTAGCTAGGTGGCGCAGATTGTTGTTATTGCTTGTCCTTCGTTCTCAAAGAGGACCATGACATCAAGAAGGTGATGCCTTGACATGCAAATGACTTGGATTTAACTGAGGCAGGGCTGTGCAAAGTCACCAGCCTCACTTTATCCTCCGGAGCCATCTGGGTCTAGTGACCAGATACAGATCAGGACAACTGGAGATGGCCCAGGACAGGAGGTGGTGCAATGTGTAGAACAGTGGGCCTGGAGGCAGGAATAACTCAGTTCAAATACAAACTCGGACACTTAATCCCTGTGTGACCCTGGGCAAGTCACTTAACTTCAGTTTTCTAATCTGTAAAATAGGGGTAATAATAGCACTACCTCCCAAGATTGTTATGAGGATTGAATGAGAAGATAATTATAAAGTGCTTAGCTCAGTGCCTGGCACATAATAAATGCTATAGAAATGTTCACTGTTATTTATTATTATTATTAAGTGAGGATAAAATGAGTTTGGGGTGTTGGCCCAGTGCCTAGGAATAGAGTGTCCATTTAATGACCTGGCATGGGAAGGGAGCCCTGCAACTGTTAGCCTTAGCCAAGTGAGCCCATGCTTCACTGACCCCAGAAAACAGAAGTCACCTCTGCTTGGTTACCAGGGCTGCCTCTGCAAATACTTTGGTGAAATAGAAAGGCCTCCTGGCAGGGGGCTGCTCCTGCCATACCTGTTTAACAAGTAATGACTGCCTGTCAGGGCTGCTGGCCAATCACCTCTCACAAATGCTGGATCCACCTAGAATTCGCCTTTAAATACGAAACAGCTGCATTTAAATATGTGCTGACGGTTCATGAGGCCCTGTGCTATACATACCCCAAGCCTACCAAATTCCTCTCCCACCATTCACTTTTACAGTACCCTTCCTTGCCTCCCTTCCTCCCAGGGTGTTTGAGAAGATGAAAGCTGGGTTTGGGATGTAAAGGGAAACCTAGTCAGAGGTGTTCTCCATCTTGGAAGAGGTCCTGCCTTGAAGGCTGGAGATTAGATAGAAAGACAGATAGATGATAGATAGATAGAGATGAGTGGAAAGGTACATAGGTAGATAGATATTTAGAAAGACATAGATAGATAGATAGATAGATAGATAGATAGATAGATAGATAGATA
>NW_020951478.1:7667743-7688194 GCF_900497805.2 Vombatus ursinus
ATAGATAGATAGATAGATAGATAGATAGATAGATAGATAGATAGATAGATGATAGACAGACAACATATGGGGAGAGAGATGGATGGATAGAGAGGAAGATAGAGAGATAGACCATTTATTAAGTACCAAGCACTGATGCCAAATTACCAATTATCAAGAGTGTATGTTCAAAGGCCCCCAGCCAGAAAGATCCCTTTCTTATGGGAAAACTTAGGATGGCTTCCTCCTCAAACAGGTTCCCCCCCACCCCCACCATCGCTTTTTTTTTTTTAGCATTTTTGGAATGTACTATTTGAAATACTCGAAAGTCAATATAGAAACTGTATCTCATATGTGCATGGAATAGCCTATTTTTCAGGGGATACACCCTATTGATAGGCAGCCAGGGGGCATAGTGGATAGAGTGTTGGACTTGAAGTCAAGAAAACCTAAATTCAAATCCTGCCTAAGATATTTAGCAACCATGTGATGCTGGACAAGTCATTGTAGCTCTCTGAGCCTCAGTTTCTTCATTTGTAAAATAAAGATAGTTAAAGTACCAATAGCTCCAGGTGGTTGTGAGCATTAAATAAAGTGGTCTATGTAAAGTGGTTTGTGAGCCGTGTGGACCTTGTAATTGCTACCTATTATAGCGGACAGCTAGAAGGTGCAGTGGATGGAGCACTGGGCTTGAAATTGGGAAGACTCATCTTCGTGAGTTCAAATCCAGCCTCAGACACTTATTAGTCACTTAATCCTGTCTCCCTCAGTTTCTCATCTGTAAAATGAGCTGGAGAAGGAAATGACAAACCACTGTGGTATCTTTGCCAAGAAAACCCCGAATGGGGTCACAAAGAGTCAGACAGAACTGAAACAACTAAACAGCAGCGGCACAGTGGGAAGAGGGCTAGATATTGAATTAGAAGACCTGGGTTCAAATTCTTGTTCTAAGATACTTGGGTGCCCTTGGGCAAGTTGCTGATAATAATAATAACAAAAACAACAATAATAATAATCCTATAAATTACTATATATAAATATATACACTATATATGTGTGTGCACATATATATACACATATATACATACATACACACACACACACCCCCATATATATAGGCCTGGCACTGTGCTAAGTGCTTTATAATTATCTCATTTGAGCCTCACAACAACCCTATGAGGCAGGTACCATTATCAGAGGTTGAGTGACTTGCCTAGGGTCATACACCTAGTCAGTGTCTGAGGCCAAATTTGAACTCAGTTTCTCTAATTCAATATCTAGCCCTCTTTACTAGGGGGCCACCAAGTTGCTTAGTGGCACAGGAGATAGAGCATGAGATATAGCTTCCAAGAGAAAAGAAGGGGAGAAGAGAGAGGGCACTAAAGGGTAACACAACCTAAGTGATGTCATAAAAAGGGTGCAATCCCTTTGTGCAGAACATATGGCTGGATTTGGAGTCAGAGGAACTGGGTTCAGATCTCAGCTCTGCTATTTACCTACTTCAGCAGCATGGCATTAGTCAAATCTTTTTTGGCTCTCAGTATCCTCCTCTTTAAAAGGAGAAAGCTGGAGTTATGATTTTTAAGATTCTTTCTTCACAAGTTCCCATGTTATTATTGTCAACTTCAGTATCCTCTTCCTCTTCTCTACTCTCCTTAGCCTTATACACATTTGACAATGTTGGCCACCTCTCCATGATGTACCAGGGCTCTATGATGTCCACCTCTGCTTCTGCCCTGAGGCCTCTTTTTTTGATTGGCTGCTCCCAGACCTTCCATATAAGGAAGGCTCCCTGGCCAGGCATCCCTTCACTCCTCACCAGGCTACACTCCAGACTTGTTTGATCATGTCCTGGTTTTGGGTACCCCTCCTCTCAATTCCTCCCTTCAAGGTTTGTTTTTTGTGTTGCCTACTCCATTAGAATGTAAGCTCCTTGAGGCCAGGGAATGTTTTTCTTTCCCCTGATATCACGAAGCACAGTGCCCGACATATAGTAAATGCTTGTTAACTGATTGAATATAATTTGCTATTAGTAAACTTTTCCTTCCATCAGGTCCCAATGTGCTGCTTTGAAACTTATCCCCATTGTTCATAATTCAGGTTAAAAACAACAGCAACAGCCTTCCATTATTCTTAAGCTTTATTTTACATCAGTCTCCACAACCCCACATCTCACATAAAAGGCCTCTACTGAAAGATTATCTTTCTATTTTTGTACCTTGTAGTACCCAAGTCTCTGCCATGGTGCCTCATTGACCATGGAGACTCATTACCCTTTGCCTCCCTTCTATCTGGAAGGTGTGGCACTTGCTTACATCAGCATTTATAGACCATGTTTCCAGGGGACACCATTCGTCCCCAACTGTCCCTCCCTACCTTCCCACCAGGCAGCTGGGTCAACGTATTCCAATTACCTGGGATTGTTTCCCAAAACATCTGGAAAAAGGAAACATACAGTACTTGCTTCTTCCAAGGCAGACACCTGTAAGCTGGGAGACAGTGACAAATTTCTAGCATCTGTTACTCCATAGAAAGAGTGAAATGAGCAGAACTAGGATAGCTTATATAACAACATTGTTAAAAACAACAATAACAACAACTTTTAAAGACTTGAGGACCCTGATCAATGCCATGACGAACTAGAATCCTAAAGGACTTAATGATAAAGCATGCTACCTGCCTCAAGACAGAACAATGACCGACTTAAAATGCAGAACAAGACATATGTTTCAGACATAGCCAATATGGAAACTTATTTTGCTTGATCATGCATATTTCTTGTAAGGGCTTTGTCATTCTTTTTTCTTCCTCCGATGAGAGTGGGGGACGGTGGAGGTGGGAATACAAGAGGGTATAGAGTTAGACTGGCAACCAAAATAAGGGGTAAAATGTTCATTGAGTTTTTTTTTAACCAGAGAAGAGAAAGAAGCAAAGCCAGAAAGAAGCATAGGCAAGCAGGACAACTTTGAAAACCACAGGTTGAACTTACTATTTACTTGAAAAAAAAAGTGAGCTGTACATAACAAGGGTCCTCTGTTTTATGTTCAATCTTCTTTTTCTGTTTTACTACATAGCGGAAATGCCCGTTTCATATGGCATTTGTAAAATTCAAAATAAAAATAAAATTTTAAAAAATGAAAACTACTGTGAAATTGTTCCTAATTACAAAATAGTTACTGATAGCAAATAGCCACATCCTTTTTACTAAGAAAATGATGAATGATACTGTTAGGTTCAGGATAAATTTATCTGAAAATATAATGTTGTTGTTTTTTAATCACCCTTGTGTTATTTATGATCACTAGTAATAGGTCATCAAAAAGTTTCCAAAAACTCTTACTGAAACCTTGCTTCAAGAAAAAGGTTCAACAACAGTAAAGAACATTGTGAATAATTGGCCTACAGAATACAGAGTAAAGGCAAACTTCTTAACCTGCCATCCAAAGCCCTAGTTTCAAAAGACCTTTCTAGCTTTGTTGTATACAACTTCCCTTCACAAATTCAATACTCCTGACAAACCAGATGTATTCCTTGACTTCATTCTGCCCTCTCCCACCACTATTTAATTGGGCATTCAATCCCTCACACCTATAACAGACTCCCTCCTCGAAAAGGTCACTTAGCCTGGGGAGTGAAACCCTGAGTGACCTGCTTGACCCAGAGCTGTGATGGATCAAAAGCAGCCAAGAGGGAGCTACTCATCCATCAGGTATGCCTACTTTGGAAATGAACTTGGTAGAAGTGAATGCTTAGGAGCAAGTGCTTTGTGTTAGAGCTCAGTGACCAAAGGACTGTAGAGAGACTGTGGCCCCTTGGAGATGTGGTAGAAACGACGTTTGAGCTTCTCTTTGTGTGTGTGTATATAATCATATGCATATACATATATATATGACAGTATAGTATATATTTATACATATTATATAGTGTATTTCCCTTTGGAAAATCTAATTGATATTAATTGACTAAATGGAACTGGGTTGCGAGTTACTGGTGGCTAGCAGTAGTGGGGGCATATTCAGAATGGAGGCTCAGAATAGCCTTAGGATCCTGAGGGGAGACGTAGCAAGCTGTTTCTGGAATAGCGAGCCCAAAGAGTACTTGCTGCATATATGTGTACACATACATACGTAGATACACATATATAGTGTATTGCATACATACATATATGTGGAGAGAGAGAAAGAAAGAGGGAGAGAGAGAAAGAGAGAGAAAGAAAAAGAAAAAAGAGACAGAAAAGAGAGAAAAGAGTGAGAGAAAAGACAGAGAGATAGAGGGAGAGAGAAGGAGGAGAGAGAGAAGAAAAAAGAGAGAAAAGAGAGAGGGAGAATGGGAGGGGAGAGAGAGAAGGGAGGGTGAGAAAAAAGAGAAAAGGAGAAAGAGGGAGAAAGAGAAAGAGGGAGGGAAGGAGACAGGGAAAGAGAGAAAGAGAGAGAACGAGAGAGAAGAAACTGAGAACCATATTAGATCAGAAGTTCTTAATCATTTTTGTGTCATGGACTTATTTGTCAGTCTGGTAAAGCCTTATGGACATTTCTCAGAATAATGTTTTTAAGTACATAAAATAAAATACATCGAATTACAAAAAAAAACTAATTATATTGAAATAGTTATAGAAATATTTTTAAAAATAAGGTCACAGATGCAAGGTTAAGAATCTCTGCTTTAGATGATCTCTGAGGTGCCTTCCAATTATAAATCCTATAATCCCATCATCTCATTCATTGAATCCTTCCTTTCTTTCAAGACCCAGCTCATGTGCTACCTCCTTCATGAAGTCTTCTCTGATCCCCCTAGATAAATCTTACCTCCTCTAATCTTTCATGATGCTTGGCCTGAACTTCCTCCTCTCCACTCTCAAAACTATGATTTCATTCATGCCCCATGCCCACTCCCCTCCTTCCCCCCACCCTCTGCCCAACCATCCCCGCCCCATGCCAATAAGAATTGTCTGGGACATTGAGAAGTGGAGAGACTCATCAATGTAACAAAGCTGATGTGTGTCATAGGCAGGACTGAAACCCAGGTCCTCCTGACTCTAGCCCTCTTTGCATTGCACCAGAATGATACTGCCTCTCTTACAATCTTACTAGATTCTTTTAGGCCAAGGACTCTGTGCTGGTTTTCCTCTTTCTTTTTTATATCTTGTACATAATGGGCACTTGGTAAGTGTTTGCTGAATTTGGACTTGTTGAGTATTGCTTGGCAGTCAACTACAGACTTGCTCTGACTGTACAGTAGGTATATGAGCCTTCAGATCTTTTTTGTATAATTTATTGTGAGTCATCTCTAGCAGGCTCCCGTTCTGCAGGCTGCCTCCGTCATCCTGATTTTAAGGGCGGGGCCCGGGTGATCTCCCTCTTCTGCCCTATCCTGGAGATGGCTCTTCCTTCCTGAAGCAGGAATGAGCCTAATCCCAGGAGGGAATCTGGGGTGGGGAGAAACAGCCAATATGTTACCTTCTCTCTGTCCTCCAAAGGAGGTGTTGTTTGGGCCTTCCAAAGGTCAGAGGGGAAATGGAGCTCTCCATGAATAGGGCCGTGTTTTCCTTTGCAGACAGCATTGTTAGTGCCTTGCCCCATTCGGGTTTCCACACTGAAATAAATTTCTCAGTCTACCAAGGGCAAAAATCCCCTGGGATTGCTCATCCCTGAGATTCCCAGTTTGCAGATGCCAGGAACTGAACCAGACAAAATGATTTATGTCAAATTTATAAGAAAGAAATTCCGGACAAGCCACCCAGCCTGATGCAAACATTGTCCGCTTTTCCTCTTGTACTGAAAGAGCAAAGACAGCTACTCCTCCTCGAGGGGAAAAAAACAGAATTCTCACTCCAAGTGCAGAGAGAACAAAGCAAGCAGGGAGAAGACGTAGGATCTTAATTATTTTACAATGATGTCATTTCCTAATACCACTGCTCCCAATAGAACCTTCCATGGTTACAAAGAAATACTATTAAGAAGACAAACCCTAACATTGTCTGATGGTGTATGACTACTTGCCCACCTTAAATCTATTATCTCTCCACCAAGAAAAGGGAGGTAGGTTTCGTTGGGAGTCATGACATTGACCTGCGTTTGGATGTCTTTTAATGTCTTTTTCTTTTGATTGACTGTGGTTGTTTTGTATATTATTTTCTTGGTTTTGCTTGTTTTACCCTGAATCAGTTCATACAAGTCTATTGTGGGGGGTACCAATGCAGAGGCAGCTAGATGGTACAGATAGAGCACTGGATCTGGAAACAGGAAGACCTAAGTTCAAATTCAGCCTCACTGGTTAGGTGACCTTGGGCAAGTCACCTAACCTTTGTCTGCTTTATCTGTGAAAGAGGGGATAATAATAACACCTCCTTCCAGAGCTGTTGTGAGGATAAAATGAAAAAATATTTATAAAGTGTTTTGCAAACCTTAAAGCCCTACATAAATGCTAGCTATTATTATTCACAAGTTCTGAATTTATTCATATTTGACATATGGAATTTTCCATTTTCCTATGCCTCCTTCTAAATCTCCCCACTCAAAAAAGGAAGGAAAAACTCCTAAGCAATCTGCCTCCAGGCCAAGCAAGCACTTCATCCTAAAATGACCCAGAACATGATATTTATTTTCTGAAAAAGCCAATGCTCAGACATACAAAAATATCTACAGAAGCTCTTCTTGTGGTGGCAAAGAACTGGAAATCGAGAAGAGGCCCATCAATTGTGGAATGACTGAACAAGTTTGTTATAGGATTGTCATGGAATACTATTGTGCCATAAGAAATGATGAGCAGGATGGTTTCAGAAAAACCTGGGAAGATAGATATTAACAGATACAAAATGAATTGAGCAGAACCAGGAGACCATTGTACGTAGTAATAGTAATATTGTATGATGATCAACTGTGAATAACTTAGTTATTCTCAGAAACACAATGATTCAAGACAATTCTGAAGAACTTAAGATGAAAAATGCTATCCACCTCCAGAGAAAGAACTGATGTAATCTGTATGCAGATCGAAGCATACTTTTTTTTTTACTTTCTTTATTTTCTTGTTGTTGTTGAGGTTTTTTTGGTCTGTTTTCTTTTACAAGATGGATAATATGGAAATATGTTTTGCATGACTACCCATGCATGATCTGCATTAAATTGTTTGCCTTCTCAAAGGGGGTGAGGGGAAGGAGAGAGAAAGAACTTGGAAGTAAATTTTTTTTAAAACAAATGTTAAAAATTGTTTTTACAGGTAACTGGAAAAAAATTTAAAAACAAAACAAAACAAAAAGCCAATGTTCTCTACTTTCCTCAACCAAGCCCATCAAGAAGGGCCAGTAAATAAAGGCAGCAAAAAACATCAAAATTCCAGAAAAGAGAATAACTCCAGCCATATCATCTTATTCCATGTGTATAAATGTCCATGTTGGCATGGTTCCTAATGATATATAATTTCACCAGTGGTCATAGAATCCTAGGATCCTAGATTTAGACTTGGAAAGTCCTTCACTTCATAGATTGGGAAAATGAAGAGGTCCAGAGAGGTAAGGTCTCTTACTCAAGGTCACACAGGTAAATGGCAGGGCTGGCATATTTTATTTCACATAACTCTCCTTCATTAGTTCTCCATTCCAGGAAACCCAACCTGTTAGCTATTTCCCACATAAGACTTTACATCTCTGATCTTTGTACAAGTGGTCCCCCTTGTCTGAAATCTAATCCCTCTTACACACTTGCACACACACACACACACACACACACACACAGAATTTCTAGCTTCTTTCAAACTCCAACTCAGGCATTATCTCTTACACAAAGCCTTTTCTGACTCCCCAGTTATTAATACTTTCTTCATTAAATGACTGTATCAATTTGTCTATGTTTGTGTTTGCCTAAGTTATGTACCAGAAAATGCTGAAACTATTTCACTTTTTCTAATTGAATCGAAGGAGGTGGTTACAGGAAGGAAGAGAGAATATTGAGAGTAAAATTCACGTCATGGAAGATTATTGAGGATTTTCATTCTTATCATTGTGTCTTAAAAGCTTTTCTATAGTAGCCATTGCTCATGAAACAACATCCAAATGAACTTGGCAAGGCATTCTTCCTCTCTGAGACTCAATTTCTTCATCTGTAAAATGAGACCAATTGGACTCCGTAATTTCTAAGATGTTTGGAATCCAGTGTTCTACAATGTATAATTCTATGAGCAACTTTTCTGAGTCACAGCAACGAATGGGGATCCAAATGAGTTTATGAAAGCATTTCCCCTATACTCCCTTTGCCGACTTCACTAGAAATATGGCAGGAGGAAAAGGAAAAGCACTTGGCTCACTTCAAACTGGAGGGAGTATCTGTTTCTACCCTGTGCAGATGTAATTGGTAACAGGGCCTGGATCTTGGACTAAGACTATACTAATTTCCTCTGATTTATCCAACCAAAAAGGAAAAAAAGAAGAAGAAAACCTAATCTAAATCAGATCTGGAAATCCAGGAAACCCATCAGGCTGCTACACGGAGCGAAACATTTGCAAGTCATCCAAAGACTGTTTCCTTCCTCAGAGAAAGAGAACAACAAAGTTTATTTGTGAGGAGGAAGAAAAAAGAGTATCATTCCAGCACACCTGTAGTCCATTGGTGAGTTGTCCAAGCTTAACCAAGGATAAATTTATAATGACCCTTTGGCAATTACCTAAACACTTTCACTGTTCTCTCTCCGACCCCACCTCACCCCAGAATCTGGTTAAGGTTGAATAACTCAATTCACTCTTTTCTGTTCCCCTCAGGAGGAAAAGAAGATCAATAAGAGCAGAGGCATTTTATTGTCTCATTAGAACGCCAATCTCCCACTTCCCAGTGCAGGCGGCACTACTTACAACCTTCCTGACACATTACTTTAAACCTCAAAGGTCCGTGTCTGTTATGTCCTTCAGAAGCCACTGTTCAATGCCAAGAGTTATTAGTCAGACTAAGAAATGTATTCTCAGCATCCTAGAAATAGCTGAGGGAGGTTTTATCTCTGTCCGTACAGCTGCCTCCTCTTTCCATCTTTTTCTCGGCTGCTTCAGGGCAGGGACTATTTCATTTGGCACTTTATATCCCTAGCGCCAAGCATAGTGTCTGGCAGATAGAAACAGTTTGTAAATGTTTGTTGATTGAGTGATAGATTGGCTGATATCAGAGCTTGGGACATAAGAGTCTAAAAAGTACTTCTGAGAATCCTCTGCAGTTGAGGGAGGGAGATGTGGAGGGGAGATCGTCATTTTTCCAATACACAAGGAATCGCAATGTCCAGGAGACCCCTGGGTGCCACCACAGTCATCACGTTAGAGAGTAAGAGCGGTCAATGAAGGAAAATGTGGCAAAATTAAAGGAAGAGAAAAGGGCTATATTGACCAAAGGGGTGTGGTTAAAAGCCTACCCTTTCTAAGTATGCACTCAATGTCCTCAAGGCAAGTCCTTTGGGGGAAGTGATTAAGGCTGCATCTTTTTCCACCTTTTTATTTTCCCAAATTGCTTAGAAGGAAATGGAAAGGAAATGGTCTAAAGAGGCAACTTCTTCTGTGTTTCTTCATGGATTTAAGTTGATGTCTAAAACACAGACTCCAAGTAATGGTTGCAAGGTCTTAGATTTAGGCAGCCATCATCATTAAGCAGATTGTTCCAAAGGTCAGAGACTGATGCATTTAATTGTATCAAACTCTCAGACAAAGCTGACCAAGAGAGCCAGTGAGAGGGGAAGCAATTAGAAATAAGGTGTTCCAGCTGCAGTCAGGACATGTTTCCAAATTATTTTATTTTGTGCTTGGTGGAGAAATTAATGTTCACTTTCAGTGTTGAGTTTGCTACAAGTGCATTCCATTTCTGAGTTCAGGTTTGCCATGCCAGTGAGTGACATAATGTCCACCGAGTAATAGCGATAGGAGGTACACAGGTTGTACATAAGAAAGATTATAGCCCATGAAAACAAATTCTCTGTCCATGTATCATTTGGAATGGTCAGTAATTCAGGGAGTAAATTGTTCTGAAGCAAACTCACATGAATTCACCTTCAGGAGATTAGAAGCTGATGTCACCATGAGGGTGAAATCATCAGTGATGACTTAAGCTAATGAGATAATGCCAGGACGAGGCAGCAGGCTGTGCAGGCCAGAGCTTAACTCCTTCTCTGCACTGAAGAAGGCTAGAAACAATCCTCTCACCCCTTTGTTCGTATGAGTCTTTACAAGAGCCAGGTCAGAACGACAAAGTCACTTTGTGAGTATAGCACCCCACTGCCTAGGCACCTGAGTTGTATAACAGAGAATAAGCTGAGAAAACAGCAGGCTCTCCTCACTGAAGTGTCCTAGGACTGAGGCCTGATTTCAGTGTCACCCAACCTGCCTTTTTCCTCATCTCTCCACAAAGTATTCCCTTCTTGCCCTCCTTGAGGAAAGCTCTCCCTCACCATCCGAGGGAGAGGAGAGCTCCTGAGTACCTCTTCCACCACACCACGAAACATAGATCCAGAACACAATGCTTCCATTTCTGAAGCCTTCCTTTGTACTTTATTCCTACCACTTCGATGTTAGCAACATTCTTACCCCTCCCTTCCTATTAAGTGAGTCACCAAAAATGTTGGTTCAGTGTGAAGTTCACAGTCTGATGATGTACTTCCTCCCTTTGGAGCTGGGCAGTGAACCTGCCATGAGTCTCAAAAAAGAATCTCTCTCCTTGACTCTCAGTCCTCTGAGACAGGTAGGTAAAGAAATTCCCATTACAAAGGGTCCACTTCCTGAAGCTTCTACAGGAAATCAGGGGAACCAAGTGTTTAGAATTGTCTCATACCAGAGACAGAAATATTTGCAGTAGCCCCATATATTATCAAAACCTTTTCATATTTCCTACAAAATAAAATTTGTGGGGAAAAAATCCTTCATTCAAGGCCCTTTCCAATCTGAAACCATCCTACCTTTCTGATTGACTACCCATCTCCTATATACAAACTACATTTCTTCATCTCCCACAAGACTTTGTTTCCTGTGCTTGAAATGTTCTCCACCTACCCTTAGTCTCCCTAACTATTCAAATCCTACCCATCCTTTTAATACCCAAGTCAAATGCCAGCTTCTAAGTTCTTGCCAGATCCCCCCAGTCAGCAGCCAAAGCTTTTCAAATTTATGAATGACACAAAGGTGAGGATAGATAATAAGTTGGATAAGAGAATTAGGGCCCAAAAATATATTGAGGATTTAGAACAATACACCAAATCTTACACCAACCAATGAATCAACCAGCAGATGTTTTAAATGTCTTCTACATGACACTGTGCTAGGCATTTGGCATATAAAAATAAATGTGAGACAAAATGTGTGCCTTTTATCGGGTGAGATGAAATATATAGCTACATACACAAATATATATGTCTATACAAAATAGATACAAAGTATTTGGGGGAGGGTACTAGCAGCTGGAGCAGATCAGTAAAAATTGCATAAAGAAAATGGTTCTTGAAATTAGTCTCAAAGACTAGAAATTCTAAGAGATAGGGGTGAGAAGAGAGTGGACTCCACTTGATCAATTAATCAAACAGAATTTATTAAGCATTTGCTATGTGTAAGGCATTGTGCTAAGTGCTAGAGCTGCAAAGGAAGGTAAAAATGGTCCCTGCCCCCAAGAAGCTCACATTCTACTGGGCAAGACAGCATGTAAATAATTAAGTACATGCAAGATATATACAGAGTAAATGGGAGCTAATTTCAGAGAAGGCGGCACCAGAGAAGCTGGGGGGAGGTGGCACCTAGGAAAGGCCTCCTGCAGAAGGCGGAAAAAGACTTGAAGAAAACCAGGAAAAATAAAAAGCTGAGATAAGAAGGGAGAGCAATTCTAGGCATGGGAACCACATAGAATTAGTCAACCAAGTTAGAATTTTAAGAAGAGATGTACAGAAGATAGAAACCTGGGCACAAGATGGAGATCAAATGTGCCATTTTCTCAAAAAAGTGAACATAATAGAGCCTACAAACTGAAGACCAGTGAATGTGTCTCTGATTCTTGACGAGATTTCAGAACATCCTATCATTAGGATAGTTAGAGAACATCTAGAAAAGTAAGCACTGAACCAACTTGGATTCATCAAGAACCAATTAACCTCACTATCTTTTTAATTGGAATTTTGGAGTGGTAGACCAGGAGAATGCTCTAGAAAACAATTGACTTGGGTTTTAGCAAAGTCTTTCAAGCTGTTGAGTGTCCGAGGACGATGAAGGGCCAGAAGGTCATGACATATGAGGTGTGATTGGAAGGTAGGGACATTTAATGATAATCTTAATCAAGTTAGTTAGTATTCTATAGTGCCTACTGTGCTAAACACTTTACAAATGTTATGTGTAAGGTGAATTTTAGTGTGTGTAAGGAGAACTTTGTTATTCCTTTTTAGATAATAGTTCCAAGATCCTAGATAATATTTCCCATGAATTATGGTTGAAAACTTCTACCATGCAGTCACAGTACAGATATAGGGGTCACATAATGTATACCTGTGCTGTACTAGGTCATGACAATATTGCTCAAGTTAACCTGTGAGCTTAATGTTGGCACGATGCCTTCTTTGTCTGCTGCCCTATAAAGCAAGTGGGCACAGGTCAGTAAGGGGGGAACCCATTTTGGGATTTGGGTAATGCATAGAGGAATGCATGTACCCACCTTGATCGGCCCCCATCAAGGCTTGGGGGGAATCTCTGTTTGCCTCAACTGGCCCCCATTGAAGTTTAGGGGATGAGGAGTTATACTCCTATTCTCACCTGCCCCTGGGAGAAGAGTGATGCTGTAGGAGTTGATGCTCCTATTATCAGCAAACTTCTTTTGAAAAGATTGGACTAGAATAAAGTAAGCTTATTTAACCCCTTGAAGCTGTCTTCCTGTCAGATTGGATCCAAAGTGACCCTATGCTAGAACATCTGTTAGTGTTAGGAGCCCTTCTGTGTTCTCCTGCCCAACAAATGGTGTTACTTGTGTGTTTACCTGTGAAACATTATGTTATTGGGTCTTTACGACTCCCCATTTTATAAATGGGGAAACTGGGGCAGATAGAGATTAAGTGTCTTGCCCAAGGATACACTGCTAGTAAGTTTCTGAGGCTGGATTTGAACTCAGGTCTTACTGACTCCAGGCCCAGCATTCTATCTGCTACACCATCTAGCTGCCCCTAAAGCCTTGTAATGCGTAATGTATGTGTGTATAAGTGTGTATGTATGTATAGTATGAATATGTGTGTATACAAACACATGTGTATCACCATATACTGTATGTATACATAATGCATATGCCCACACAATACATGCATTACTATATTGTGTGCCTATATACCAATCATATTCCACATGTGTATATGCTCACATATATGTACACACATATGTATAGTTGTATACATGGGTTATGCATGCATATATAATGTATACATCGTATTGTGTATGTACATACATACATACATACATATACGTGTAAATATATATACACATATATATATATATACACACACACCCCCAGGTTTGGGTATACCCCAGTTTCCTCATATGGAAATGGGGATAATAATAGGCTTAACTCCCAGGGTTATTGTGAGGATCCAATGATATAATGTTTGTAAAGTGCATAGCACAGAGGGCACTATATAAATGCTAGCTATTAAGATTGAGATTATTATTAAATGTCCCTACTTCTTTCAACTACTCTTCATATGTCATGACCTATGCATGTGTGTATAACATACATATATATATATATATACACACACCCCTACATATATATACTTTGTAATTTTAACCTATATAAGTCTGAACAATCAGTCTATTATCTTTGCACTCTCCATCTCCCTTAGGCCTGACATAGGACTTGGCTTGCACCTCTCCTGGGTATTAACCACATATCATTTTATATTTTAGTTATTTACATGTCATATTGCCCTCTTATATTGAGAGCTTCATGAGGGCAGGGACTGTGCTTATTTTATTTCTTTAGCACCTTAAACCATAAACCTCTTGAGGGTAGAGACTCCTCTTTGCCTTTCTTTGTATCCTCAGAGGTTAGTACAGAGCCCAGCACAGAGTAGACACTTAATGAATGCTTGGTGACTGATCAACTGACATAAAACAGTGCTCTGCAAACAGTGGGCCCTAATAATAAATGTGTTTTTTTTTCCTTTTCCCCCCTCCTCCCACCTATAATACATGTTTTTAAAAGTTAAAATGAAATTGAAAAATTGATTTTCAAACAGTATTCTGTCCTCTGAGGCATGCTTAGTCTCCCTCTTTTTGGAAAGGAGTTAACTGAGTTTCTCTTTTATATAAGAATCATAACATCATACATTTTTATGTTCATTTCAGTTTACAAGGAGCTTTGACATCCATTATCTCATCTGCTGAGCAATCCAGGGCACCTCTCAACTGAGCTCAGGGTGAGTCAGTAGGCAGCAGTTTTCTGCTTTGGTTCTTATGAAGCTGCTTGCTTCAGTCAGTCAACAGTCAAAGAGTATTTTTTTCAAAATTCTTTTTTTTTTTTAATTTTGAGTTCTAAATTTTCTCTCTTTCTCCCTATTTTCTCCCCTTCCCATTGAGAAGGCAAGTAATATGATATCCATTGTACATGTGAAGTCATGCAAAACACTTCCAAATTAACCAAATTGGAAAAAAAAAAGCAAGAAAAGATGAAAAAACCATGCTTCAATCTGCACTCAGAGTTCATCTGTTCTCTCTGGAGGTGGATGGCATTTTTCATTATGAGTCTTTATTGTCTTGGATCATTGTATTAATTAGGGTAGCTAAGTCTTTCATAATTGATCATCATTACAACATTACTGTTATTGTGTACAAAGTTCTCCTGGTTCTGCTGACTTCACTTTGCATTGGTTCATGTTAAGTCTTCCAAGATTTTTCTGAAACCATCCTGCTCATCATTTCTTATAGCACAATAGTATTCCATCACAACCATATACCACAACTTGTTTGACCATTCCCCCATTGATGTCAAAGATATTTATTAACCATTTATTATGTGCTAGGCACTGTACTAAGCATTGAGGTTATAAGACAAAAACACAGTGAGCTCTCAAGGAGCTCACATTCAAATAGGGAAGACGACATGGAGACAACCATGTACATACAAGATAGATATATAGATATAGATACACATATATGGCACAAACAGAGGGCACTCTCAGAGGAGAGGCACTAGCCATGGGAAGGGGCAATAGGAAAGAACATTGGAAAAGGTCGCCTGCAAAATATAGGATTTGGGCTAAGTCTTAAAGGAAGCCAGGAAAGACAATGGGCCAAGGTGATAAGGGATGGAAGGCATGAGGGACAGCCAGTGGAAAGGCATAGAACTAAAAGAGTTGGATTCTATCTTCCTCATATTGCTGGATCTTAGAGTTCTTAGAAGGGAGACTGACATACTTTTACTGAAGTTTCCAACCCTTCTTCAGAACCAAAACAACATCCTTGCTCAGGTCACCTCTAATGCAGCCATCTACTTTTGCTGAAGTCTTTTTTTTTTGTTATTAATTTAATAGCCACTAATTAAGACAATAAGACTGACCTTCCTGCCACCAATGATTCCCGTCTCCACTCAATCCTCAATACTGCTCCATATAGATATTTCTAAAATACAGATTTTACTGTTCTACTCCTTAAAAAAAAAATCAGCTACTTCCTATTTTTTCTAAGTTAAAATACAAACTCCTTAGTCTAGCATTTAAGGCCCTTCCCATGTGTCTCTTATCTTATTTCATGCGATTCCTCTTCATATACTCTCAGTTCCACTCAATTTGGCTCACTTGCTGTTCCTCATACTCAATATTCCATCTTTTGCCTCTGGGTCTACGACTAGATTACAGCAGCTGGGTGATGAAATGAATAGAGCAGTGGACCTAGAAACAAGATCTGAATTCAAATCCAGCCTCAGACACTTGCTAGCTGATCCTGGGCAAGACCCTTGACCTCTGTTTACCTCATATCTCATCTATAAAATGAGAATAGTAACAGCAGCTATGTCACAAGGTTGTTGTGAGGATCAAATGAGATATTAATTTTAAAGTACCTAGCACAGAGTATATAATACTATATTATATAAATGTTAGCTATTATTATCATCACCATCGTCATTATTGTTATTATTATTATTATGTGAGGTCCCTCATGTCTGCAATGTAATCTCTCCCCACCTCTGCATCTTAGAATCCCTAGTTTCCTTCTAAGGTCACCTCAGGAACCACCTCTCACGCAATACCTTTTCTAATCCTCTTGAAATTACTTCTCTATATTTTATATTTATTAATCCAAATATAAGTCATTTTCTCCCCTTCACCATCAGATCGTAAGCTTCTTGAGGGACTATTTCATTTCATCTTTGACTTTGCCTCCCAGGGCCAAGCACAAGGCCTTGTACCTTATAAGGCCTTAAAAAAAATGTTTGTTGAAATGTTGAAACAAACAAAATAAGAACACTTTTACAGAACAGCCTGGCATATGGTAAGTGCTTAATAAATGCTTGTTGACTGACCTGAGAAACAACTAATAAAACAAAAACACATTCACTTTATGTCCAAGTTCCTCTTGAATTGAATTCTACTACCTTTGGGTATGTATGTGTGTGTGTACATGTACGTGTGTGCATATATGTATACACAGAAATATAAAATGTATGTTAAAGTGAACATGTCTATATATAAATATTCATAAAAGGCAAATAAATATTTACTTATATTTATTTAAATATTTGTTTTATGTATATTTATAAATATATACACATATATTTATATGTAAATGTATGTATATATAAAGTAAATTCATTTATTTAAATATTTATGTACTATAAATATACATACATATAATTTGTTGTTATTTTGTGTACAGTTCTAGTTGTAATAAGTTTTTTTTTGCATCATTTCATATAACTCCTTTCCTTTTCCCATGTTTACTTTTAGTTTTTACTTTTGGTTACAGTTTTAAAGGCAGCCTGAGACCTTGACAACAGGGAAAAATAATAGCAATCAGAGCTTCCAAAGGCAGAAGATGGAAGATGGGAGGGTATTTATTTTAGATCTATATAGCTCACATACAAAGGCAGCTACGTGGCAGAGTCAATAGAACACCAGGCTTAGAGTCAGGAGGATCTGAGTTCAAATCCAGCCTCAAACACTTACTAGCTGTGTGACCCTGGTCAAGTCACTTAACCCTAATTGCCTCCAAAAAATGAAAAACAACTGCATTATCAGTGGAGTCATCATTTATTTCTGAGTGGCATAAACATGACATTGATCATGACTTTACTTTCGAATCAGGATATCACATTCCTGTCAAAGATAATTTCTGTTGTATGATAAAGTACTTTAAAACCTTATCATGGAGTTGAGATGACCTTGGATTTCCAAACTTTGTCAGATTCTGCCACTCTAGGATAAGATAGGGACAATTCTATGTATTCTATATGATGTTATTGGTAGAGGGAACTCCCAGGAAAGACAATTCCATTTACCAGTTCAGGTCTGCATCTTCTCTGCCAGAGAGAGTAACCCAGAACGTTGAGGAGCTGTGACTTGCCCATGGTCACATAGCCTGTATGTGTCAAAGGCAGAATGTGAACCCCAATCTTCTTGGCTTTTGGACCAGCTCTTCACCTGCTACAGTATACTCCCTCTCAAATCCAGATTCATGGACAGCCTATATGACAGTCGTCTGAACAGCAGTCTGGCTAAGTGCCCAGACTCTCCTCATTGGAGTGGTCATGCCACCATTTACTAAGATATGTTTGCAGGCTCGTAGAATTGAGCTCATAGCTGGAGGGGACTGTGAAGAACCCCACTCTCTCATTTAACAGAGGAGAAAACTAAGACCCAGAAGAGGTCTGGTAAATTTTCCAAGATCTTATAGCTAGTAAGTGGCAGAGCTAAGATTCAAACTTCTGACTCCAAAGCCAGTACTCCTTTCACTACATAATGCTGTCCTTCCCAGATGAGTTATGAGCTGGTGTCCATGGACAGGGTCCTTTCACTGAAGAAACCACAGAATATATCCTTAAAACAGAAACACCCTCATGAACTTTGAAATGGTCAACTCTCCCAGTCAGGTCTCTTTCCCTTCTGTGGGCTGGGTCCCAGCAACAACCCGAGGGACCTTGTCCCTGTGATTTTTCCATATCATGCTGCGTGTACAATGGGGAAGCAACTCTGTTCCCATCCTATCAATTACTCCAATAACATTTTAAGACTTCTCAGAATGTCAAGTTAGGCCCCCTCGAGGCTGCTGTCTGCCTGTCCCCTTGGTTCAGGAACTTAACTTAAAAGGTGAAGTTATATTGGTGAGTTTCACTTTCTGCATCAAATCGGGCTCATTTCCTGTGCACCTGTGTTTTGAATCTTCCATGAGTGAGAAACTGAAGCTATACTTTTATGAAGCCCCACATTTGGCTGCATTTGCCGGACATTGTACCAGGCAGAGAAAGAGACAGACATAACCTAATTTGATACAATTTCTATCTGCTCTTATGTAGTAGAGCTATAGCCTATCCCGACCTAATGAAATACCAACTCTGGTTAAACAAATATCATCAATAAAACAAATAGCAATTGCATGATCAATCCAAAGGCAGAAGGGCAAAGTGGACAGAATGCTGAGCTTGAAGCCGGAAAGACCTGGGTCCAAATCCAGTCTCTGACACTTACTAGCTATGTGTCCCTGGGCAAGTCTTTGAGGATCCATTTCCTGATCCATAAAGTAATGGGGTTGGAAAAGATCACCCCTAAACTCATGAGCCTAGAACATACTATGATAAGTTTGTTTCTCATCCCCTCGCTCAGGGGTAGGTGCCAAAGAGAAGCCACTGAACCACCAATCAAAGTTTTGGAGATTTTTTGGGGGGGAAGGACGCAATCAGGGTAAAGTGACTTGCCTAAGGTCTCACAGCTAGTAAATGTCTAAGGCTGGATTTGCACTCAGGTCCTCCTGGTTCCAGGGCTGACACACTATCTGCTGTGCCCCCTAGCTTTCCCCCAATTAAAGTTTAATTGCTTTAATGTAGTGAATGTTTCACTTCAGCCCTTCAAGGGTCTATGACTTTGTTGGTGTGAACTCTCCACCATGTCTTTCTAAATGGTTGATTTTTTTTTATTTAAAAGCATGAGCAATTTTCCAAAAGCCTTTTTATTTGGTTTGTTTGTTGTTTTTTTTTTTCCCAAACAAGTAAGCATGGTAAAGAAAAAGGAGCATAAGATTAAGAGTCAGAAGACCTATGTCTGAATTCCAGGTCTACAATTTACTACCTATGTGACCTTCAGCGAGTCATTTAGCCTCTGGACCTCACTTTCCTCATTTATAAAATGGAAGTATGGAATCCATGATCTCTACTATCCCTTCTGGCTCTAAATTCTTTGACCTAGAAACTCATTTAAACCAGGTCTTAAAATGGTCAGGTCCTTAAAGTTCCTAGATTTAGTACTTTCTCTTTTAAGATGTAGCTTGGTAGAGTGAATAGTGTGTACAAGATTTAGAGAAAGATCTCCTGGACTGGAAACCCAGATCTTCCAGTGGCTACCTACGAAATCTTGGGCAAATTATTTTCTCACCTCTAGGTTTGTTTCTTTTTTTTTTCATAAAATAGGAAGATTAGATTATATGATCTCTAAGACTAAGTGCTAAAATCCTAAATCCTAAGAGTCAGTGCTTTCCAGAGGTAATGCCTGAAGTCAGGGGAGCAGAGAAAGAGAAAACCAATTTGGAAATACTTGCTGATGTAGCTTGAAGGAGAATCTCTAAGCCTATGATTTATTATGATAAATTTGTTTTTCATCTTCTCATCCCAAGGAGGAGGTGCCAGAGAGAGGACATTGAACCACCGATTACATTTTTATTCTTTTTAATGCATTGAATTTTTCACTTCAGCCTTTCAAGGGTCTATGATTTTCACAGTATGGACACTCCACCATCACTGTTTTCAACCCCTCTGGGATTGCTACACTACCTCCAAATTGGGTAATGCGGTAATGGCAATGAAAGAGTTTTTAAAGCCAAGGTTTTTTCATTGTCTCTTAAAAGCTTCTCTTAAAACTATGTCAAGATGCTACACTAAAAGGCATGTGGCTCGGATATCTCAGATATCATATTGTATGACCTCATAGGCCTGTCATGATGTGTTAGAGGCTGTCAGGACGTTGGTTGGAAAACAGATCACTCCTCTGTTCCTGTTAGAGGTGCAGCTACAGCCCCAACCCATCCCAGTGGGAAATGAACAGTGAAGGGGAAAAACAGCTATTAGAACCAGATACAGGCTTGAACCAGCTACCTCCCTACCCTACCAGGTTTATGAAGGGAAGGGAATGAAAGAAGGAATGAACCAAGAAGATGGTGGAAATGATCCTTTCTTTTCAGGACCGTGTGTTGGATTAGATTCATTAGCTCTGCCTGTATGAGTTACATACACACACACACACACACACACACACACACACACACACACACACACACACACACACACACAC
>NW_020951478.1:7688204-7846602 GCF_900497805.2 Vombatus ursinus
CACACACACACACACACACACACACACACACACACACACACACACACCCCTGAAACTATGTCTTGACAATACTTAACCAAAGCAGCTTCTACTGCTCCTATGCACAGATGAAGAATTGAAATGGACCTTAAAGATCTGGGACAATACCTGGTATGTAGTAGGCACTTAATAAATATTCAGCTGATTGAGTCCAACCCCTTAATTTTACTGATGAAGAACTGAAGCAGAGATTTTTCCACCAATCAAATAATAGCTTTATTAATGCCATTGTACTCTTTACATAGCATATAATATGCGCAGGAGAATTTTCTAAGTTTTTCAATGGAATGATTTGAGAGAGTTTAGAATAAGACAGTATAGCATTTATGCTGGAGCAACATAAGATTGAATGTATACATTTCGGCAGTGTGAGTTGGCAAAGGTCACAGTTAATGGCAGAGCTGGGATGTGAACTTGGTTCCTATGACTCCAAAAGCACCATTTCATAGGCCTGAAAAGAACGGAACATGCAAAAGGAAATTTTGGCGCTTTAAATTTTTGTTTGTTGAGAAAGAAAAACAGCAGCATTTTACTTGCTCTCATTTGACCCTCACAGTGATTGCGGACGGTCAGAGAATTTGCCTCATGGGATCACAGAATCAGAAATTTCCAGCTGAAAGAAAACTTGGACGTCAGCTAAGTGAACTGCTTCATATGACACAGGAGGAAACTGAGGTCCACAGAGATTAAGTGTCTTATGCAAGGGCACACAGTTGAATCCAGGTCCACTGACTATAAATCCAGCATGCATTTGATTCACTATATGGCCTCAGGCAAATTCTTTTACCTCTTTGAACCTCAGTTTCCTCATGTGCAAAATAAGTTGAACTACATAAACCTTGAAAGTCTTTTAAATCGAACTTTGTGAGCTCCATTTGACAGATGAAGAAACCAAAGCCTAGAGAGGTACACAGGACCAGCATAATAACCCACAGCCAATCAGTAGAAAAGCCTTGGTCTCCAAAGGCACTGACTGTCAATACACCCTATTGCTTCTGATAGCCATGCTAAAATCAGTAGATATGTGTTTAGAAGAGGGAGTCTGAAGAATTTGGGTCCTTGTACTGTTACCATAAATCACATTCTTTAACTTATAATTAATAGTAATTATAATTAACTTAATCATTAAATTTAATGATTAAAGACACATAATATGCATCTTAATTTCTAGTACTATGTATGGTAAGAACCAGATAAACTGGTTCTTTGGGGATGTGCCCCATATTAAATACCAGTTTACTCTATTTCAAATATTTAAAAATCATCTGATTCCTTTAATGAAGGTCCTTTTTCTGAGGATAATTAATTTCTAACTTTTAAGCCCTTATAATCAGCCCTTATTATGAACCAGGTGCCTTGCCTGGATCCAGTCCTTCACGTCACCTTCTGGCCACCAGCTCCCAAGATGCCTTCTCACTCCTCCTCCCTTCTTGTGTTGCATTGCTCCGTTTAGAACACTCTTAAATATCATTAAAGTATTTTATTTTGTGTTTTCACATGGTATTGCCTGGGGAGAGGCAGAAGCTGCTTCGTCATCAGTTTCCTCAAGAACATTTCATTTTCTACATTAGAATAGAGCTAGTCCTTATTTTACTTCATCCTCACACAGAGACGACACATATAGTAACTCTCAACTTGCTCCCACTGATGATGGATTTACTTGTGGAAGAATGGGCCCCAGGTTTTAGGGAGAGATGCTGTGTGATAGTTTTCTTATTGCCGCATTTCATTCAATGTCCTTGTTTTGAATATCTGTTTTCCAGCTGACTATTACAGTTACCCCTTCCATATCCCAGGGGTTAAGGGCACCGCATCCCTGTGATCTGGAAAATCTGCATAAAAATTTTTGGCCCTCGCTTTATACCAAAGAAGTCTGAATTATTGTAGTATTAAAAGATAAAATATATTACAGTATCAAAAGATAAAATAAGTTAAAAAGAGATAAAATAAAGGATAAAAATACTGAAATATAGTATTAAAAGATAAAATTATACAATACTATACATATATTTTATGCTTTTCTGAGTTTCTAAACTTTTTCTGCATTCTCTGCTGGCCTTCATGTGTCATCTGTGGCTCCCTCAAAACTTCCAAAAAATTCCCATTTAATTTCTTATGCTGACCCATGAGGATAGTTGCTACGTAGAAGGGATTGCTGTAAAGGTAAGTATATTGATGGAAGCCTGTGCTCTATAGTTTTAGAGGTAAAGACCTGAAAAATACTTTGAACCAACAGTAGTGGGAAACCCAGCCGTCAAGTTTGGGAACGTCCCACTGACTCTTAAGAACCAAGGACCTAAAATTTAAATTATAACTCGATTATATACGTGCTGTGTGGCAATAGACAAATCACTTTCCAGGGGTGGGCAAGCTGCGGCCTCGAGGCCATATGTGGCCCTCTAGGTCCTCAAAAGCAGCCTGGCCTCAAGGCCACAGGTTCCCCACCCCTGATAGCCTCTCAGTACACTCATTTCATCTGTGAAACAAGTATTTATATTGAGAATCACTGTAAGAAATTTTCACACCAAAAGTTCCTCCACACTGATGAAATCACAGGTCTAAACAACAACAGAAAAATCTCATGCACTTAATTCAACTATTCCATCTTTAAACAATGAAGGGAATTCTTTTCATTCAGCCTAAACTTCAGTTTACTCTTTATGAACGTATGTAATGTTCCATATTGTAAATACAGAATCTGCTACAGCAAGGAAGGACCTTAGAGATTCAAGTCCAAGTCCAAGGCTTTCTCCCCAGGCTGCTTTGTTGGGATTGTACTCTATGTACCTGTCAAGAGATGAAGGGAAAAAAAAAGGCAAGCCAGAGGCGTCACTGAAGTGAGCAGCCCTCATTACCAAGAACGGACAGATAGGCTTTACCAAAAAAAAAAAAAAAAAAAAAAAGCCAGGAAGAAAGAAAAACCCAGTCCCAGATTATGTGGGGCCTGAATTGAGGCATAATGGAGCCCAAATATTGAAAGAGCAGCAGATCCAAGAGGGCAAAGACATTATTGATCCTGGCTCAGAGGAGTTCAAAGAGGATTAAAGAGATGAGAAAATCATCAGACCAAACTTCCCAACAATGCCCAATCTATTAGATTGGGGAAGTGTCTCCTTGAGGGAAGTGAGGGAACCCGTCATCCTTTGAGGCATTTATAACAGGGATGGGGAAATAATGAAAACATGTATTAACCGGGCAGCCTCCTTCCCACCCAGGGTCTGGGGGCTGATAGAAGGGCAGGAAGGCTGATATGTGAGATAGCCTAATGAGCCTTTTCAGTCTCTGCCTCCTTGGCTGAGGCAAATCCCTGCATGTGTATTAGCACAGCTCTCTCCCCCACTCTCTCACCCCATCCCCTCCCAGGCCTTGTTAGTGGACCTAGGCAGCATATAAATCTGGGATTAACTCACTTTTTATTTTCAGTTTTTCTACTTCACTCTTCAGTAAATTATCACCTTATCACCCAGAGTTGCGATTTATAGGGATGATAGAAAAATAAATCTAGTTTATGGGCCTAGCCATGTTAAACTTGACATGTACTTGACAGATGCTTCTGAGGCAGAATTGAGTTTCCCCCAGTCACACAAGCCTGGGATTTTGTTTGGGCACTTTACTGGGCTGCCGTGTTGAATCTCCATATTCTAAAATGGGAAAAATAAACCTGGCAGAGAAGAGTTTACTTTCTGTTATCTGATATTTCATCCTGGGTTCGCTTTCCCTCCCCTGGTCGACTGAGGTCTAGGCAGCTTTGTTTGCAGAAACTCAAGGAAGCTCATCTGCTAATCTGTCAGCAAGTCATAGGTCAGTCCTGTCGACTCTAAATTGGTTTTGCTATGTCACTGGCACCAAATGTTTGATGCAGATGTTCCCACAGCTTGAGAAGTCAACCTTGAAGAAAACAGCTTTGTTGGACTTGCTCAAGGAAAATATTTATGCAACATAATCAAGAAAAGTCAATATAGTTTTATTTAAAATAACTAATGATGCCCTTTGCCCTAATATTGTCTGACTCCTGGTTCCCTCCAGTCTATCAGATGCTTTCTCTTCTGATTTACCGGATATCTGGTTCTCATTGCCCTCCCAAAGCCACTCTGATCATTGAAAGACTATGGCCTGGACTTTGGGGTTTGCAGAAAACAAAAAAGTTAAATTCTAAGAAAAAAGGTGGAAAGGGGTTAAGCAAAGCAAAAGAAAATCAGGAGGGAATGGGCATGGAGAATTAAAATTATCCCTGAGGAAATTTAGGTGGTCAAATATTAGCTTATGTCTATCAGAGAACTAATTTCATAAGACCTCATTTAACAACTCATTTAATAAAATTTCTAAATACTTTCATTCAAACCTTAAAAGGGATTTTCTTTAGCTGGTGGCTAAAACCACCACAACAAATATTTAGTAAGTGCATTTGTATGCAAAACATGGAGTTAAAAACTGGAGATACAAAGAAAAAAGAAAGAAGGAAGGAAAAGAAAGAAAGAAAAGGAAAGAAAGGAGGAAGGGAAGGAGGGAAACAGGGAAGAAATTAAAAGAAAGGAAGGAATAAAAACAATATGTACAAGAAAGAGAAAGAAAGGAAAAAAGAAAAAAGCAAGGGAGGAAGAAAGAGAAGTTATGAAAGGAAGAAGGAAAGAAGGAAAGAGAAAGAAAGAAAAAGAAAGAAAGAAGGAAAGAAAGAAAGAAGGAAAGAAGGAAAGAAGGAAAGAAAGAAAGAAGGAAAGAAAGAAAGAAAGAAAAAGAGAAAGAAAAGAAAAGAAAAAGAAAGAAAGAAAGAAAGAAAGAAAGAAAGAAAGAAAGAAAGAAAGAAAGAAAGAAAGAAAGAAAGAAAGAAAGAAAGAAAGAAAGAAAGAAAGAAAGAAAGCTAGAATTAAGGTTTGGACATGCTTTCCTGCTACCTTTAGCTCCTCCGTAATACAAGAGAGGCATCAAGGAGGAAAGCTACTTCCACTTTTGCAATGCACCTGGGTGGTTTCACAAGTAAACAAAAAGCTTCCTAACGTGTCTGCTGAGGATTTCACATTGCAGCTTCTTTCGGGAGAACGTTGTCATCCCCATTTCCAGTCCAGATTGAATAATAAATGGAATCAATGGTTCTCTTTGTCATCCCCCTACTATGGGAGGAAAGGCTCTAGAAGACCTGGTGCTTTGGTTATTGGGCAGGGGCGATTCCAGCTCTCTTTTGCCACTTTTACCCGCTCTGGGTTTAGAGGAGCTGCTCATTCCTGAGGAACAGAGGGAAGTTCCTCAAGACTGTGGTAAATCACAGGTCACAGAATCTTCCACTTAAGAAGGAGCTTAATGAGGAAAGATGAATCCTGTTGCACTTGGGGACTCTTGGTGAAGATAATGGGTAGGGTTGGAGTAATTCAAAGTTTAGCCCCAAGCAAGTGGTCATTTTCATATCTGCACATGGCAATATGTAGGCACTGTGAAGTTCAATTTAAACAAATGTGGCCCATGACCCAGAAGCAATACAGGTAAGTGGAAGATCATTGTACTAGAAGTCAGAAGATCTGGATTCAAATTCTGCCTATGCCACTGTCTAGCAAATGAATTCATGTAACCCATTTAATCTCTTGGGACCTCAGTTTCTTCATCCGTAAAACAAATAGGATAGGAACTAGATCTGTAATTTCATTGGTATAGAGAGAACTCCCTCTACCAATGCAAAGTAGTGCCTAACTTATATACTTAGTTGGCTAAAGAGCCTCAATATAAAATACTGAAGAAAGTAAGTAACTTACCTAAAGTCACACAGCCAGTATGTGGACAGGCAGATCTTGAACCCAGGTCATCCTGGCTTCAAGGCAGCTCTGTATCTGTTACGTTACTACTCATTTGTAAAACAGGGGGGAAAGGAGTGTTAAATTAGGTCATCTCTGTGGTCATTTTCCAGTTCTCCCATCTAGTACTTAGCACAGTGCTTGGCATGCAGTAGGAGCTTAATAAATGCTTAATGACTGACTGACATCCTACAATTCCTTAGAACTTTATGAGACCAGGACAGACAGTATGGGTCATGGAAAAGGCATTAGATTTATACTCAAAGGACCTGAATTCAATTCCCACTCATATATGTCTGTGTGTGTGTGTGTGTGTGTGTATGTGTGTATGTATATACACACATACATACTTGGACAAGTTGCTCTATCTCTCTGGAATCTCAGTTGATTCATTTGGATTTTTATTTCACAAAAATAAAAGTCATACCAACACTCCTGGTTTCCAGTAAAGGCTAAAGTGATTATGGTGATTGATTTTCCAAGAAAGGTGGCAGAATTGGAGATTCGAGGGCTCCCATTATTCCATGTAATAAGCTTAAAGATTTCCCTTCTTTTTTCAGAGGATGGGCAAGCATGGATGGGCTGAGATTTGTGTAGTTGGGAGGAATACTCACATCATTGAAATCACAGATTCATTACAGGATTGATTGTATTTTAACAAAGGGGAGCATAGCTTTATACCTTTCTGTTATTTGAGCTTATGTGTGGTTTTTTTCTGTATTTCCCAATCTTTCCCTATTAGATTCTAACCTACCAGAGGTCAGGGATAAAGTTTTCTGCTTCTATTTACAACATCCTATAGTTATTCAAATTTATTCACTAATATTGGGCATCACAAGATCACCAATAGGGAGCTGGAAGGGTCCTACAAGGCCAGCTAGTCAAACCCCTCATTTTATAGATGAGAAAACGAGGCCCAACAGAGTGAAGGGACTTGCCCTCTTGAGGGAGGGAATTCTTGCCATCCAATCAATTCTAAACTTCATAACCTGGTCTGGCTAGTAACCGTCCTCCTATAGAGATATATACCAAGAATGATTAACTGTTTCAGAAGCTACTTTTTTGGACTGAATCAGAATCCGGATTCCAGTGACCAGGTCAGGCAATATAAGGTACAATCTTCCTAATAGTTTCCTACATTGTAGGATCATAGATTTAGAGCAAGAGGGAATCTTAGGGGTCAACAAGTCCATTCCCCTCATTGTACAAATGATAAACTGAGTCCTCAAGAAGTGCCATGATTTGCCCAAAGTCTTACAAGTGTTAAGTTACAAGAACTAATATTTAAACCCATGTCTCTGAATCCAAACAGACCATTCTTTCCACTGAAAAACAAAAATGTTCAGATATGAGGAGAATCATATGCCAAGAGTATTATTTTCAACAGTAAAGGTCAGATGTTTCTAACAGATAGATGGTTAGCAAATTCATGAGTTGTCTTTCTGGTTACACCTATCCCCCAATCTGTTCACTTAAGTTCTTTGTCTTTTTAATTAGCAAATTAAAGGTTTGGGGTGGTTGTTTTTATTTTGTTTTGTTTGGTGTGAGGTTTGTTTTTTGTTTTGGTTTGGTTTACATTTCAGACTTATGTTTGAATTTTTCATTTTACAAGAAAGCAAAACTGAGTAAATATTTTCTGATGGTAATAGCTCTAAGTGCAAAAACCTTAATTAAACAACTAATGGGCCTGGAAAAGCTAAGAGATTGGCCTAGAGCCATCACGGTAGTGACAAGTGGGATTTGAAAGTGAATCCTTTGATTCCAGCCCCAGTGCTCTTTCCACAGGGCTACTCTACCTCATGCTTTGTTTAAAACAGCCCTTGCACGTAGACTTTCAGTTGCTCAGCATCTCAAATTTTTTTGGGTTACAAAGCCTCATGATCGTTAGTTACCAAGTATCTGAACGACCTGCAGAACCAAGGTAAATTGCTATCTCTTCTTTGGACAAGGATTATCTGTTGAGGGATGGAACAGTGTGAGGTGTGGCTGCCAGATGCCATATGAGTAAAAGGGTGAGATCTGAAGCAGAAAGTAAATAAATAAATAAATTAGAGGATAGCAGGTGGCTTTGATGGATGACTTGGTGATAAGGTGTCGGCTTGCTCTAATCACTTCAACCACACCAATCTCCCACCAAGCAATGAGGAGCACATGAACAGAAAGAGACTCAGAAGGAAATGAGAAACAGAGATTGGGTTCCTGAAACCAAAAGGGCAGCTGAGAGCCAGCATGCTTCCAACCGAGATGAGCTTTGAACCTGAAAATATTTCCAAATAGATGGGGATAAAGTGATTGGACTCCTGGATAATTTCATAAGCCATACTTCCAAATAACTAAACACACAACACAGTATACACAGCCTGACCAAAACTTATCAAGATGGAAAAATTCACTCAACCATCCAGATGTTTCAGCTACAAGACATCAAGCATCCAGATAGTTGGAAACATCTGGATGATTGACTGACTTTTTCACTTTTCATCTGAATGTTTGGCATCATGTCTTTGACGCTGCCTCACGGCTCTCCAGCCACAAAATACATCCAACAGCAGCCCGCCTGAGTCTTTTTTTCCATTGCATTAAACCTGTTCCACAGTTGTCTCAAGAATGATAGTGGACAGCGGAGAACATCTGGGTTAAATTAGCATTTAGAGGTGAAACAACATTAAGGAAACTGAGTTCTTAAACGTATATATAGCTCTCTATGTGTGCAAATGCTCTGGTTTTGGTTATTAGTTAATCCTCATGAGGAACTATGAGGGAAGAAACTAGGAAACAAATGCCCTTTTGGATGTGTTACAGTTTGGAGAAACTGAGTCACAAAATAGCAAAGATTTTATGTGACTCGTGGTCCCATAAGAAAGCATTGGCAGAGCTGGGATTAAGCCTCAGAATTCTGGACATTTGGAGTTGGGCTTAGCAATGCCTCTTAGGAGCCTGAGGTACAAGGTAAAGGACTTAACAATATACCCCTGGAGTCTATATGAATATAAAATATTTATTTTAGAGAAACACTAAATCTAATATAACCCCGGGTTAGCTATTATCTAAAAGAGTCCCAAGAAACTCAGTTAGTGCAGACTCATTCTAGAAGACTGAGTGTGCTTTGGAATTACCCTCCAATGTATTGGATGGAGACAGACTCCTAGTCATAGTTTAGGACAGATACAGACCTATGAAAAAGCTTTAGTCTGACTCTTGACAGAGTTCTTGAAACGGAAATATTGGGTCTCAATGTTCTGATTTGTAAAGTGAAGGGGTTTCAGCTCTCAATCTAAGATGCTACCATTCTTCCCCTCTAATTCCAAGCATTTACCTTCTTTCCTACTTCAGAGTCACAACTAGGAATTCTTTCACCTTGGGCAAAGAACAGGGCAAGTAGGCAGCAGTTGTACAGAGAACAGTCTGATCAAGGGGGACAGTCATGCTGAGATTAAGAGGGGGGCCATTCCTCGAAAAGTCTGGCCCCTCTCCAACAGGGTTGCAGAGAGAAGGGGAGCCCGGCTTCAGTAAAGATACATCTCAGCAATTGGACCTTGAGCTTGGTAGGCAAGGTGATGGAGTCAGTCCCACTCTAAGTGTAGGCCAGGAGAGGATTATGAGGCCATGGCACAGTGTCAGCAGTCTCTGAAACTCCCTGGAAGCATTTCTGCTCCATGTTATTGCCCTTGGGCAAAGCCCTACTTGCCCTGTCCTAGTTATGGTTCTGCCATACTGCTCCTTCTTATCACACACACATTTTCAAACTCCCAGGCTTTGTCCAAAATACAGAATACATCCAATCTGACCCCAGTCTGGACTCCCATCCCCAGGGCTCAGTTGGAATTGAACTGATTTCTAGAGGAAAAAAAATGGACAGCAGCATGGAGCTAATAAACACTTGTCTCCCTCCATTCTCCTCCCTTTTGATCCATATACTCAGCTATCTTTGGTGGTGTCAAGAAGCAACACTCATAAAGGACTAACAAAGAACGCATCACAATGGAGAAAGGTTCCAAGCTCAGATAGAGCCTCTTTATTGTAACACCCAGGAAGGAGCATTCTCTGACATAAAGGCTTTTATTCAGTGAGATCAACTATACTTCTCCAAAGAGGAACCGCCACACTTTTGAGAGAACTTTGAATTAGGAGGAACAAAAGGAAATCCTTGCATTTGAAGATCATATCATTCTGATAGACATAAGTGGGCAAGAAAACAATACTTCAAACTCAGCACATGGAGTAGTAAGAGTCCCCAGTATTCCACTTATAGCTGCCATGTTCTGAATATTTTTAAAAGAAAGAAGGAAGGAAAGAAAAGAAAAAGAGAGAGAAAGAGGAGGGAGGAAAGAAAAAAAAAAGGAAGGAACAAAGAAAGAGGAAGGAGGGAAGAGAAAGGAAGGAAGGAAGGACAAAAGGAAGGAAGGAAGGAAGGAAGGAAGGAAGAAAGAAAGAAAGAAAAAGAAAGAAAAAGAAATCTGTGTAGATCTCAAACCAGGGCCAGAGCAGAAGGAAGGAAGAATACAGCATGGCTTTCAGCAGGGTATGAAAGGTGAAGCCCATAGAAGGATTCAGTCTCCTGATTTATTGGTGCCCAGTAAGGCAGGTGAGCAGAGGGTTCAGGAGGTGTCTGCCATGCTTTTCAGCACACTTCTACGATACTGGTGTTTTCCTGTGCCATGGTTTTCAGCAGCTTTCACTGAATTCCTGGTTGGTCTCAAGCCCAGTTCATTTCTGGTTAAGCACTTGCCAATAAGGCTGCACCACAGCTGTTTGAAGTCATTTGTACCAGAGCTTTGAATGATCTCCAGGAGAAAAAGGAATGCCATGTTCCTGTCACCATAGAGATGTGACACGGGGATCAAAAGATCCAGCTGCATGAGCATCCTGGCCATGAAATGGGCTGGCTCTTTCACTTATATCTGTCTAGAGCCTGACTCACTGAAAAAAGGTCTTTTCCTGAAGCTCAACTTGAAACTCATCTGGGTTATCAGGAAAGGTGCTCACAGGAGTTCTCCTTATAGGTTGACAAGATTCACAGGAAAGACCTACACGTCCCACTCTGCTGGGAGACTGACCCCTCCCCCAGCATACTCCAGCCACCATATGTCACAAGGAGATGGAACATGGGCCCACCCACATGAGTACTTGGAGTGGGAAGGAAGTACTGGACCTCAAATCGGAAGACCTGGGTTTAACTACTGGCTTTGTCATTCACTACCTAGTCACCTTGGGAAAGTCATTTTATTTCTGACTAGGTCCAGGAGTAGGGAGAATCTTTCAGTCAAAGGGCCACACTTGAGGACCTAGAGGGCCACATGTGGCTTCAAACCTGCAGGTTCCCCACCCCTGGGAAGACAATGGTGAATTCCATCTTATCTGCTGCTTACAATAACATCCCAGCCAGATCTCCAAGAACTTGGCCTGTTCCATCAGTGAGATTGTATAGTGCCAGACACTGCCTGAGCAGCCTCCAAGAGCTAGACTCTGGCAGCCTCCTTCCTTGCCTTCTTGTCCCCAGAGGCCTGCTCTTTCGACTCCCCTTTAGAACCTTAATTGACTGCTAGATAGAACAGTAAAGAATGGCACAGTGTTCTTTCCATTGGCTCCTTCCTGCTTTGTCCATGGAATCTCAAATGCCAATGAGATCCTTTTCAAGTCCATTTTGTTCAACAAGCATTTATCTTTTTTTTCCCTTTTTTTCTTTTTGGCTAGGCAATCGGGGTTAAGTGACTTGCCCAGGGTCACACATCAAAGTAAGTGTCAAGTGTCTGAGGCTGGATTTGAACTCAAGTCCTCCTGACTCCAAGGCCTGAGCTCTATCCACTGTGCCACCTAGCTGCCCCCAATAAAGAACATTACACATTAGCTTCTATCAGATCCTAAGGAGTTGTTCCTATTAGTGTTAATGAGAATGAGACAGACAACTTAGAAGACAGATTTTTTTGGGGGGGGTGCGAGGCAATTGGGGTTAAGTGACTTGTCCAGACTCACACAGCTGGTAAGTGTTATGTGTCTGAGACTGGATTTGAACTCAGGTCCTCCTGACTCCAGGGCCTGAGCTCTATCCACTGCACCACTTAGCTGCCCCATCAACAAACATTTATTAAGCACCTATTTGTGCAAGGAGCTGGGAGGTACAAAGTCTACAAGTGGAGTCAAAACCACCCCACACCATTTCAGTCTAAATGTCTTAACCGAGAACACATCTCCATCAATCAGCTAGAGGGTTAAACTAAGTCTGAAAAGTCCTGGAACTGGAATGATATTGCACAAGAATCATATTCAGATAAGTGAGGAAACTTAGCTATGCTTCAGGGATCATCTATAAACTACTAAGTGGGGGTGGGAGAAAGTCTAGAGAAGATATCGATTACAGAAATTAGAGCCAAAGGTGCCTTTCCAGCATACCCTCGAGGAACAATGGTAGACTTGAGCAGGAGTGGAGAAGGGAAACACCAAGGAAAGTCATTGGCTGTACAGGTATCTCCAAGCAGAAGACCCAGGCTGAGAGAAGTCCCCAGAAAAAAATTTGGTCTTTCCCCCCACCTTCCTTCCTTATATCTAGCTATCCACAGATACTACAATTTTGCATCAGTCACAGAGGCCAGGTGTTAACTAGAGGTAGAGATAAATGTAAAGATTGGCAGAGCCTAAATGTGAAGAGTTTTCCTAACTGAGGGCTCAGAGCAATTGTGATTGAACTCAAAAATTTTTTGCATAAAATAAAATCCCTAAAACTGAAAAAGAGAGAACCACATGGATGTTAGGGACCATTTTATTGCCCTCTAAGCTTAAAATTAGCTAATTGTTGTAGCAGGGGGTTAAAAAAGATTTTAAAAAAATAGTCCTGCCCTCCATGAGTTTGAATTCTACTGGAAGGACATACAGATGAGTAAATACAAGATAATTAGAAGAGATAGTTTCTCAAAAGATAAATGGAGAAGGTAGTCAGAAACATTTTATTCATTAAGCAGTGAAAAGGCTCAGAGGGATGAGTCAAAGACAGAAAAGAAAAACCACAGAAGCCCCACCCTATAATGAAGATTTTTTAATAGGATGTTAACTCAGCAAAAAGTAAAGAATGAGAAGTGTTTAAAATGCTAGAATATCTATATCTATAAATGCCTATGTATATAAGTGTATGCATATACATTCATATATAAACATACATATATGTATGTATGGTTATGTGTGTGGTTATATGCATATACTTTACATGGGTGTGTCAATGTATATACATATATATAAATGTAAACTTCTGTGTGTGTATGTATGTATATGTATTTCAGTATACATGTACACATGGCATATATATTATATGTCTGTGTACATATACAAAGGTATATCTAACTGTGTGTATGTGCTTATACACATAGATGTGTGTATACTGAGATATATGTATTGTCTATACATACATGCATACACACACATAGGCGGCTAGGTGGTGCACTAGCTAGAGTGCAGGGTCTGGAGTCATGAAGACTCATCTTTCTGAGTTCAAATCTGACCTCAGACACTTACCAGCTGTGTGTCCCTGGGCAAGTCACTTAGCCCTGTTTGCCTCAGTTTCCTCAACTATAAAATGAGCTGGAGAAGGAAATGGCAAACCACTCCTGTATCTTTGCCTTGAAAACCCCAAATGGGATCACAGTCGGACATGACTAAAATGACTGAATAACAACAATACACATATATACATGCATACACATGTGTATATATATATATATATGTGTGTGTGTGTTATACACATATACATTCCATGCCACAAGCCGTTCCCAGCACCCCTGCACAAACAAGGTCCTTTGGACTCTGCTCTCATCAGCACAGAGACCATTTCAAGTCCTCAGACACAAGAGCCTTGGCCTTTTGCTGTCACTTTATGGGTTTAGGACAGCACTCATACGACCATTTATTACTTTGGCAGCTCAGTTGAAGATGGATTGGAAAGAGAAGAGACTTGAAGCTGGGAAAGCAATCAGAAGGCTGCTGCCATAGTCCAAGTGAGAAGTGATGAGGACCCAAACTAGGCTGGTGGTTATGTAAATAAAGAGAAGGGGATGAAGTAACGAAAACATTACTTTAAAAAAAAAAAAAAACCCTCTGTATCATGTCCCACTCAGCCTTGGCTAGAATTTGGCTAGGGGCAAGCATGGGACCTTTAGGGCAGGAAAACTGAACATTGCCTTCCAAGCTGGATCAGTGTCAAAGATAAAAGCTGTGAACCTTGGGACAAAAGGGACAGGTCAGGAGCCAAGCTCCAAAGAGCTAGGTGAGAGCATGGTGTGAACTTCAGGCCTCAGTCAAGAATATTGAGATGGGTCAAATGGAGTCTGCTCAGAAGCATAATATCTACACAAAGACAGGACCTGGGAGGGGAAGTTAGAGAAAAAGTGTGCTGCTTTCTTGGAATTTCTCTCAGTCTCTGAGCAGGGTACCACAGCCGGTGGTGTCGGCTCGCTCAGATCAGAAGCCATCGAAGCCTGTAGGGCCCATGGCCCTTGATAGTTCAGTCCTCCTCCTATTCTGCCTTCTTCTAGTTGCCTTGTGTTCGTTCTAGCTCCCTCTCCACTTTCAGGCCCAAAAAACCTCTAGCAAAGGTTCTGAGATAGCACCACCCATTTATATAAGTGTCTTAGGGCATGACCAAGCCTCTCACACAGTGGTGTTGATTGATATGAGATCTACAGGCCCTGTTCACATTCAGTTCTGATTCATTCTGTCAAGAGGTAGTCTTACTTTTAAGTGGGATGGGGCAATCAATAGAGCCCCTTTAAACTAACAGAAGTATTTTAAAGTTGTTTTGAATTAGGGGTAGAGTACACATGCGGGACCACATACGAGTGAACACAGAATTACAACTTGGTACACAAATTAAGAAAGACAAATACGAATTTAATTTTGTTAACCACTTCAGTTGTAACAGATACATACTTAGTCTACTCCCCACCAGTGATTAGAGCACTGGGCCCAGGAGTTAGGAAGACCTGAGTTCAAATCCACCCACAGATACTTACTATCTGTGTGACCTTGGGCAAGTCACTTAACCTCTGTCTACCTCAGTTTCCTCATCTCTAAAATGAGGATCACAAGAGTACCTACCCCTCAGAGTTGTTGTCAGGATCAGATGAGATGATGACTGTAGAGCTCTTAGCACAGTGCTTGGCACATATAAGTGCTATATAAATATTAGCTATTAGTTTTATTATTATTACAGGGGCATTCTTTTCAAAATGAAACAGCAAAGAATGCTGTAATGGGTGTCAGAATTCTATACACATAGCAAATCATCTACCAACAGAACCATAGTGAGTTTATAGGGTCATAGAATTTAGGGCTAGGAGGGGATTTAGGTGTCATTTAGCCCATTTTACAGATGGGTAACTGAGGTTCAAGGTGGTCAAGTGACTTGCTCAAGGTAGTAAGTAGTAGCACTAGAATTAGAAATAAAGTTCTCTGATTCCAAATCCAGGATTTTTTCCATTATACAAAGAAAAGTTCAAATATGAGGAACATTCTAGGAAAAGTTTGAAAGTCTACCACAGATAGGTGGGTAACAATCATGAATTATCATTTGAGTTACACATATACTCAAATATACTCATTTAAGTTATGTCCTTATCAGTAAATGAAAAGTTTGGGTTGGTTTTTTTTTAATCTTTTTGTTTTCTTTGTGCATTTCAGATGTATGTTTGACTATTTTATTAGATAGCAAGTCTGTAAAAAACACTTATAGCAACAACTCTAATAAAGACAAAAGCCCTAACTAAACAACTAATTAGCCATGAAAATAGTTGTGTATACCAAAGCACAATTCATGAACTTGACAATTTTTCCAGTATTCACTAGGAACCCCTCAGTTTCTAAGAGTACTTCCCATATGTGCTTGAAAAGGATTTATCTGAACCCACACTAATTCATTCTGGACTAATCCTTCTCACCTCTGCATCCTTCTCCACCTTCTTTCAAGATTCAGCTCAAATCCCTCCTTCTACAGGAGGTCTTTCCCTTCTCCTTTCTCCAGTGCCGCCTCCCAAGATCACCTTCCATTTGTACTGAATGTATCTTAAATGTTTGCCTTATTTATTTGCATGTTGCCTTCCCTATTACAGTGTGAGCTCCACGAAGACAGATACTGTGTTTTTCACTTTCTTTTTGTCTCCGGTGTTTAGCACAGTACCTGGCACATAGTTAGAACTTAATAAATAAATGCTTGTTGACTGACTGACTTACTGATTGACCGAACAGGACATTGCTCCATAAATTGTCCCTTCTAGTCACGAGATTGTCCTGGTTGGCCTTCCTACAGCTCTTGCAGTCTTTTGTTTCCTATCCCTGCCTTATCTTGGAAGAGACAGAGGCTCATTATGCACTACACTTTTGTGAAAGAGTATGAGTTATAGGATCTGAGCACATTGCCAGATTCCAGAAGTCAACAAAGTAAATGGTGGCACAATCCAGAGATCAAAAGCAGAAATTCCCCCAATCTGGTCAGAAAGATACTAGGTCCAAGAGCTAAGGAAAAAAAAAAAAAACATGGTCTGAGTTCAAGAGCCCTGTGTCCAAAGCCAAGTGGCCCACAGAACAAGACAGAAGAAGCAATACAATGCTTATAGTACTTAGAATGATGACAATTTGCCTCACACAAAAGATTTCCCCCGGGGCCCTTTTCCACGTCCCTACTTCCCACTCCCACGATACATGGAAACACAACTGAATCTTCCATAGTCTTACCTTGTTGCAAATATCTTGCTTCCAAGCAACGGCCTGAAGAAAAGGCATTGATGTTGGGAGATCTTTTGCCCAATCTCAAAGGCAGCAAAATTAGACCTCAGTAATTCTGGATGACCTTCATCCAGGATTATCACAGTTGATAAAACACTGGGCTTAGAATCAGGAAGTACTGAGTTCAAATCTAGCCTCAGATATTTACTGGTATGTGTCCCTGCACAAGTCACTCGACCTCTAGTTGCGTCAATTACTTCTTCTGTAAAATGGGAATAAAAACACCCTTCCTCCCAGGGTTGTTGTGAGGATCAAATGAAATAATAATTATAAAGTGCTTAGTACATTGCCTGGCATATAGTAAGCACTATATAATGTTTAATTATTATCATGATTATAATTATTAGCATTATTATTAAGCTCCTGCACTATCATTTTCTTTGATTGCAACATCATCTCTGGATCAATTTCTTGGGTGAATTAGTTAATTAAATTCTCTCTAAGCTACCCTGATTGATCATAGCATTTCTCATTCTTGCTACCTGTTCATTTCAGCTGAGCATCATCAGACATATCATCAGGGTGTAACCAGCAAGTACTCCGAGACTACATGATCCTGGGTGAATGTGTCAGCCATTTAGATTGGACGCTTCAGAAAATCAAATGCATACTTTTAAATCCAGGTGTACTCTGCTTAGCTTTGAGTTAAGAGCCTGGGGGTTGGAAAATCTCGCTTCAGGTCCTTCCCCAAACGAATACTAAGTTTCACTTTCTGCTCTTATACCTTGACCCCAACACTTTTCCCAAATTCAGTCCATTCTGTATCTTTTAGCCACATTCCCTTTGTGTCATCTACCCTCTGGCTCCATGTCAGAATATAAAATGATTATTCAGAGATACTGACCAGGTTTAACTAGATTATGTTTAGAAAATACTTGGAAAATAAAAATGTCTGAGGAAATTTCATTTGCAAACTTTTCATTGTCTTTAAAAAGAGAGCTTTTTAAAGGTGGTACAGTACCCTGTATTTAAAAGTGGTATAGTACCTAGCAAAGAATTTTAGTTTATAAGAAGTTAGGATTCAAATTAAGGTCTCAGCTCTCTCTCCAACACACACACACACACACACACACACACACACACACACACACACATATACAATCTTATTCCAAAAATAGAAAAAGCCTTTTCCATTCAAGCCTTCTAGGAAAAACTAGTAAATTTTTAACATCATTGCTAAATTCTTAAAATTAGAAGAAATTAATTTTTGAATTGTTTTCTGTTCTATGAATTCTGCCAACCAAGTTTTTTTTTTTTTACCCAAAAAAGACACAACTTTTCATGGACTTGGTGACTTTACCCAGAGATTCCAAGGACAGAAGTAATAGAAAGCATCTGAAGAGTCATTCTGGGCCTTCCTTTTCCAAGACTTCCTGAGAGAAGTCATATCTTTACCCTATGACTATCATGACAGAGGTCAAAGGCCTTTCATCTAATATTTAAAGTTGAAAAATTCCAAATAATCCAAGAAAAGGCTCAAATGACTTCAGATAGCCCTTTCCTTTATTCATGATGTGAGTAGTGATAAGATGGAGACTTTCTGTGTGTAGCGTGACATGTTCACACTAGAGAGCCACAAATGAAAACTGGAGGTCTGGAATGCTGGAGCTTCTTGCAGGGGTCACTTGGTGTGGTCTTCTCTTGACAGGGTTAAGCTGCACGGAGATTCTTAGATAAGAATGTAGAGGAGATAGCACAACTTTGTCCAATTTTACAGCCTCAAGGCAAAAATGAGGGGAAATAGCAAGAAGGATAGAGAAGAGTAAGGAACTCTTGGGATACAGGTATCAAGACGTGGGTCTGCTTTCTAATAAGCTTTCCTACATTATATATTTCCATGGGTCAAATAAACTGTGTCAAGAAACAACAACAGTCTTAGAATATGCATGACCAATGGAAATACAGGGTTGGAAGGAAACTTCCAAGATTACCAAACTGGAACATGGCATCTCAGGTGTAAGGGACCTTAGAGGTCATCTAGTCCAATCCTCTCGTTGTACAGATGAGGAAACTGAGGACGAGAGAGGTTAAGTGACTCGATCAAAGTCACAAAGGTTTTAAGTGGCAGACCCGGGATTTGAACCCAGGTCCTCTGACTCCAAATCTTTCTCTCTCCTTCATCATGATGCTTCTTGGATATCCTAAAAGAGAATATCAGTACAAGTAATACGATCCATCTATTCCAGTGCCCCCTAGAAAACCTAAAATTAAAGTAATTGGAATTAGATAGACCATTGTTTTTCTAGAGAGGAAACCACACAGGTTCTGTTTAAGTGAATCTTGGAGCTAGAAGGGATATCAAACCCCGACCTAGAACAGGAATCTACTCTAAAACTCCTCCATTAGATTGAAAGTTCCTTGAGGTCAGGGACTGTTTTTTGCCTCTTTTTTATGCCCAGCATTTAACACAGTGCCTGGCACATTGTAGGCACTTAATAAATGTTTATTGATTGATTGGTTCAAGCAGTAATCCAGCCTTTTCTTAAAGATCATCAACTATGGAGAACTCACTACTTCCAAAAGCAATTCATTCCATTTTGGGTTAGCTGTAACTATTGAAGAATTTATTAACCAAATGAGTTAACCATATTTTACCTCCTATAGGCAGCTAGGTGGTACAATGGATAGAGTGCCAGGCTTAGAGTCAGGAAGACTCATCTTTGTAAGTTCAAATGTAGCCTCAGCTGTGTGACCCTGGGCAAGCGACTTCACCCTGTTTGCCTCAGTTTCCTCATTTGTAAAATGAACTGGAGAAGGAAATGGCAAACCACTGTAGTATCTTTGCCAAGAAAACCCCAAAAGGGGTCATGAAGAGCCAGACGTGATCAAAAAACAACTAAACAACAACAACCTCCCTGTAACTTCCAGTGGAATAAAAGTTACTTGAGAACAAGGCTGCTTTTTATTTTTAATTTTGTATGCCCACAGTGACTTGTGCATAGTATGAGGTTTAACAAACACTTCTTGAATTGAAATTCTTGCTACACAAACCCAGCTCCCAACTTCAATCCACCATCAAAAAAGAAACTAACATAAGCTAGTTTTGAATTTCCAGTGTGGGTAAATGCTCTACATGGTTTTTTTTTGGCTCTTTTCATTTTTGTTTTTTTATTATTCATTCATTTTTGCTCTTTTTTTTATTTTTCTACTTTGAGTCAGATGCATATGTACTATAGTAAATGTAAAAATATAGCAAATGTAAAAATATAGAAAATGTAAAAAAAAAAACTGTACCAACCCAAAATATGCAGGTTCAAGTCTCCCACTAGCCCACCCAAGGAATCTATGACCTTGGCCAAATAATGAAATTTCTTTGGTCCTGAATTCTTCAGTCTGTAAAGTGGAACTAAAAACTCCTTGCCTACTTGAAGTCGGGGGAGTAGGCAGATGATTGTATAGAATCATAGACTCCCAGAATTTCAGAGATGGAAGGGACTTTAGAGATGATCTGGCCCAAAAGTTTCTTTGATCTCTCTGTTCTATGATTCCAAGACGTTCAGAGAGTTCCCAGAGAAGATCTTATGTGTATGAGAGGGGATAGCCCTGCTGTACACTGTGCTGAGCAGACTAGATCTAAAACATGGTGCTCCATTTTGGGCTCCACTTTCAAAAATGGGCATTGACAAGTTTGAATGGCTCCAAAGCCAAGCAGTAAGGACACCACACAGTGGTGAGGAGAAAACTTAGGGTAAAGTGGGGCATGATAAATGTCTTTAACTATCTGAAGAGCTTTCTCACATGGAAATCCTTTGGCCCATCCTGGCTGCTTGATCCTGGGCAAGTCCCTTCACCCCCCAGTGCTTTAGGTCCAAGGTTTCAAACACATGACCCACAGACCACAAGTGGCCCACAACACTCTAAAGCATGGCCTGAACCAGTTTAAAATGTAATTGGGAAATACTCAATAAAAATGAATTAAAATATAATAAAACATAAATAATATAAATACATGGTTTTCTAAGTCAGTATGCAGATGATGAGCATCTTTACATATAGTTTATTGGCTCCTGTATCTATTTTAATTTGACGCCACTGATCTAAGCCACTTACTAAGATTGTAAGCTGAAGAGAAGGCTCTAATGTGAATTAGTAGAAGAAATTTCCTTACCTGGGAGTTCTTCTTTAAAATCATTGTGTCAACTGTGTGGAGGATGAATTGGAAAAAAAATGATTTCTCTTCACTAACCTCTTAAATCACCATGGTTATTTGGCAGCATTTAAAGCTATGCTTCCAATGCCCTGCTGCTCTCACTCATCACGAATACACTCATATTCCTATAGGTATGCATAAAGGGATTATTACTTCTTGACCGAATGAGTTAGGAAGGTAGGAGAGCCATTCAATTCAACAAACAGTAATTAAGTACAATTAGATATAAGGTACTGATAATAAGACACACAAAAAGGACAATGCAGCCTATAGACAAGAATCTCCAACTCTCCGTGTAGAGGACCAGAGAGTGGGAGTAGCTACTAACTCCAGGTAGGGTCATAGGCAATCTAGTGTTGTGGAAGTGCTAAGGAAACAAAGGAACCAAGATATAGACTAGGCCCTTAATCGACTTATAGGGAGAGAGAATACACAAGTGTGCACAAATATGACAAGCATATAGGAAAAGTCCAGAGTACATCTGAGAGTTCTGAGGAATCAAGTCTGGAAGATGGGGTAAGGAGGCGAGGAGTGGGGAACAGGGAAGGTTTTATGTGGGAAGCAGTTCTTAAGCTGGGTCTTGAAGAATGGTAGAGACTTCCACAAATTGGGGCAGGTAGGTGGTGCAGTGGATAGAGCACCAGCCCTGAAGTCAGAAGGACCTGAGTTCAAATCCAGCCTCAGACCAAACACTTGACACTTACGAGCTGTGTGACCCTGGGCAAGTCACTTAACCCCAATTGCCTTAAAAAACAAGGCTTCAACAAATGAAAAATTGGATAGAATTATATTCCAAGAATAGGGGATGGAATTAGCAAAAGCACAGAGATGAGAAAGAGCTGGATCAGTTTGGGGAACGTAAAATAGTCCAGTTTGGCTACAGTTGAGTGGAGTAGGGAAGCAGGCAATAATGCTGGAAATGCGAGTATTAACCAGACTATACATGGTTGGAGACCTGATTTAATTGGCCATGGAGATCACCAAAGATTACTGAGTAGTGCATTGATGTGTTTAGAACTGTGCATCAGGAAAGTTAATTTTGTAGCAGCAGGTAAAAAGGATTGGGCCAGTAGGAGATTAGAGACATGGAATCTGGCTAAGAGGCTACTGTAGGCACCTACAATAACATAATGCGTAACGACTAGAGAACTGGACTTGGAGTCAGAAAGACCTCAGTTTGAATCTTGCCTCAGATGCTTCCCAGCTGTGTGATCCTGGACAAGTCACTTGACCTTCTTCACCTGTAAAAGGAGGATACTCATAACATCTACTTCACAGGGTTGTTTTGAGAACACAATGAGATAACAAATGTGAAATGCTTTGTCCACCTTATAGTGCTATGTAATTGCTAGCTGTTGCTGTTTTTGTTGTTGTTGTTGTTTTTTGTTATGAAATTCCCCGCAAGGGGTAATGAAAGGATAAATCAGGATGGTGGCAGTGGAGATGAAGAGGAAAGTACTGGTGTGAGTCTTTGCAGAGACAGAATCTCTACATCTTGGAGATAGGTTAGTTAGAAGGAATGTGAGAAAAGGAGGAATCAAAGACGGACAACTGGGAAAATGGTGTCTGCCATTAATAAGGAAGGTAGGAAAGAGATGCTGGTTTCAGTGGAAAGATGATGAGTTTGGCTTTGGACATAGAATTGCAAGATGTTAAAGCCAGAAATGACCTTATAAATACTGAACTTGAGGTGGAGATATTGACAAGACACTTGGCAACGTGGATTTGAAACTCAAGTGAGAAGACGGGGAAATAGAGATTTAGGTTTATCTGAACTGAGGGGAAGTGGGTGGGGTTGCTCAGGGAAAAGGTGTAAAGAGAAGAGATCTCTGAGAAAAAAGCTTGAATTTAGGTGGTACATGGAGATGAGGAGTTGGTGAAGAAGGCTGAGAGATAGGCAACTGGGTCAAATCAGAGAGGTCAAGATGGATGAGGATGAGGAAAAGGCAAAAGTTTCAGCAATTAGGGCAGAGTCTATAGCATTCATTAGTGGACACAGAAATCATATTTTGCAATGGCTTGGGAAGTGAGTGATAAAAAAGTGGAGGCATCCAATAGAAACTATTCATGGCAAAGAAGGGGAAGAGTAAGTACAGTAGGTTAAGAGAAAAAAACCTTTGTTTTTTTTCTTCAAAGAAATCCTAGTGTAAGTACAAGTTATGTCTAAGGTTGAGAAGATGAGCTAAGAGACCCCAATGTTCCCTTCTGTCTCTATGACTCCATAATGGAGAGAAGCATCCAGACAGAACACAGCTACTGTTACATCCTGCCTGTCATATGGATCAAAATAATATTGCCATCTGTGATGAAGGTACTTAGTCACCAAGGCAGCAGGAAGCTTATCTCACTTATCTCATACCTAACATGACTCCTCAGGGCCGCACCGGCCCACTGACTAGGATCCGATAACACCACAAATACTGCATGACACAATGCTAAAGACATTGCAGGGTATTGACACTTCACCATATTGCACTGACACTATTTGACATTGGAAGCTGGGGGAGGAAATGGAAATATACAAAAATAAGAGAAATGCAGACATTATTTATGCTCCTTCAGCAAATGTTGGCAACAAGAATTCCTTCCAAGGCATTCAGAAGATCCTCGTTCCTCTAAGACTCCCTCAGAAGGTGACCTATTTTCTCCTCATGGGATGGTAATCAGATTAACGTCAGCATGCCCCCAAACATGGTTATTTTCGTAAAAGGACTACATTTTTGTTCCTTGGTCACTTTCAATTGTGTCCAACTCTTTGTGACCTCGAGTGGTTTGCCATTTATTTTATAGATGAGGAAACTGAGGTAAACAGGGTTAAGTGACTTGTCCACAGTCACACAGCTATTAAGTATCTAAGGCTGGATTTTAATTCAGGGCTTCCTGACTGCAGGCCCAATGCTCTACCCGTTGTACCACCTAGCTGCCCCTCAAAAAGGCTATTACCCAGTGTATATGTCTACATGTATTGCTTTACTTTATGTAAAAGCCAACACTTTTTTCTTCATGTGGTACCCACAAATTAAAGAGAAAACAAAAGTGGGGACTTCACAACCAAAAAAAAGTTCCACTGGTATCTCTAGACACATAATGGCTACATGTTTACCTAGATGAAGTTATCTATCACTTTAGACCTTATCCCCTATTCTAAATCTTCGTATAGATCACTACCAAATCCAAACTTCTGGCATTTGATATAGCTGACTGCACCTTCCCTCTTCAAAAATCACTCTTCTCTTGGCTTCCATTCACTTCTCCTTCTGGATTCTAACTGTATTTCTATGTTTTACTTCCTTAATTAGACCTACTTCCTTCCACTATCTAAATATTTATGTTCCTAAAAGTTCTGTACCTGGGCCTCCTTCTCCCTTTATGCCCTCTCCATCAATGGCCACTGCAGATCCAATATCTCTCTCTAGTTGGGTCTCCCAACTTCTAATTGTTTATTGGGCATCTCCATCTGGATATCACATTGACTCTTCAAACTCAAAGGGGCAAAAAGCAAAGTCACCATCTTCTACCTCTTCCCAATCTCTAAGTTACTCTTCCTCCTATATTCCCTATTTATGTTAATAGCCTCAACCAATATCCAGGTCATCCAGGCTTATCTTTGCTTCCTCCCTCTCTCTCAACTTCCACATCCAATCAGTTTGCCAAGACCTATTGATTCTTTGAATTCAAAAGATTTTTCTCATTCCTTCCTTCCTAACCATTCTTATTGCACTACCTGAGGTCAGGATCTAAACATACCACGCCTATGCTGCTTCTGAAACAACGTCTTGGGTCCCTGACTTTAGGCCCATCTGCCTCTAATTGAATCTCCTTTCCCAGAGCTGGATACTCAGTCACAGAGAATTGAAGTGAAATGCCTAAGGGCACACAGATAATAATTAGTAGAGCCAGGATTCAAAGGCATGGCCTCAGACCCCAAATCAGACACACTTTTCACTATACTTTATGCCATTTTGTATCCCCCATTTATCCCAGTGTTTTGCACACGGTAAGTGCTTAGCATCTGTGTATGGCTATAATGATCTTGATATTTGCATGTACAGGCTAGCTTGTTTAATACCTGCCCAGTTTTGGTACCATTTGGTGGAAGGCTCCCATCAGCCTCATGTTTCTTCTCTTTCCCAATTTGGACCTCTTTACATCCATTCAGAATCCACCATTTGGTTTTCTTTTTCTTTTTTGGACGCAGTTGGGGTTAAGTGACTTGCCCAGGGTCACCCAGCTAGGAAGTGTCTGAGGCCGGATTTGAACTCAGGTCCTCCTGACTCCAGGGCCGGTGCTGTAACCATTGTGCCACCATGCTGCCACCAGAACCCATTATTTGTTGATCAAGTAGTCTGGAATGGCAAAGTCTTATTTTTTTTTATACTAAGTATCCTGAGGAGGAAAAGCAGAAAGATGGGGGGAGCGGCTGTTTTAGCATTGACCTTGAATGTGAAAAGAGCCATGCAATGGAAGGAAAGTCTGATTCAGATTGATAATGCTTTCTCCAGTCACAATCTGTTTCTTCTTTCCTTTCTCTTTCCTCAGTTTGGCACTTTCCAGATTCAATTCCTTACTCCAAAAATTACAGCCAGCAACTTGAGCCTGGATAGGGGCAGGCAGCTTTGAGTTAGTAAGGAGGGATGTTCACTCATGAGCCTATGGCACAGTAATCCAGAGCAGCTCCAACTTCGGAAGCCGGCTCCCCCAACTCTCCCCTGAAAGGTTATAACCCTTTATAACATCTTCCTTAGGTTGAGGCTTTACCCTATGTGCTTCATTTTTGAAATTGCAATTTGCCTTTCTTTCCACTAAATCTCACCGTCTCCTGGCAGCCTTCACCCTGACTATTCCCAATTTACTCTGTTATCTGTCTTGTTTGCACCTAGTTGTTTGCATGTTGCCTTCCCCAATTAGATAGTGAGCTCCTTGAGAAAAGGGACTGTTTTTTCCCTTTCTCCAGAGCCTATCTCCAGAGCTAAGCACAGTGCCTGGCACATAGTAGGAGATTAATAAATGTTTATTGACTGACTCTAATCCATAGGCTTTAGATGACATTTCAGTAAGGTTAATGTCCTCATTGGACAGTCCCGGAGCACTCATCAAGGTAGATGGGATAGTGGGAGCAGGGAAAATAGTCTGGAATATCTTCATGTACACCCATCAACTGTTTGGCTATGGTCCTCCATTCATTAGGCAGCCAGTGTTCATGTTAAACCTCTTATCTTCTCCCTGAGACTAGTATGTATCCCAGGGCAAGGGGTGATGGTAATTTGGGGAACAGGAGGAAAAATAATAGAGGTCACATGATGAGCACCATGTTTTCCCCTCTCCCTGACAGGGAAGAAGGCACAAAAGAGGACAGAGAGGTGACAAAATCTGTATGTGTTCATACTGGATTGAAAAATGAAGGTTTCTATGACACAATTTAATAAAATGTTTCATGAAGCAGCTATGGTATTGTCATTAAAACTTAGCCCTGGGAAATGCATGCATGATTTAATTCCTCCTCGACTGATTATACCTTGTTTCGTAGCCATATGTTGAATATCTTTCCCAGGTATAAAGAGATATTTAAAGTGACATCTCTAAACAGTCATCGCTTAGCAGGATTTCCATTGAGTTTTCTAACTTTTCTGAGTATTCCTACCCATAGTATGATGAAAAACTATGGTGGAAAAGAATGTTGACCTCAGAGTAAGCATGTTCTGTTCCTCAGATTCTCATGTGTATAATGAGGTTAGTAATGTAGTTCAATATCTGCTGGTCCTATCATCCTGCCTGCCATTTTTAACTCTTGGTAATGTTGTGAAGATGAAAAGAGATAGGAAGGAGGGGAATGCTTGCAGAAGTTAAATAACGGCATATGCCATTATTATTGTGGGGCCATTCAGCTCCGACACCCCAGTGAATCTTGATGCTATTGCCCCTTGGGGAACACATGCTCTGTAACTGTGCCTTGATGTCACCTCCTCCATTCGCAAAAGTCCTTTCAGTTATGAACAGTCATTTCAGACTTGCAGCAATTCAATCTGCTACTCTCTAATCTTTTTCACGATCTTACTATAAAGTCTGCTTTCATGGAGCCAGTTGGCTCTCAAATTAATTTTCCTTTTACTACAAATTGCATGAATGTAATCTCTGTCTAAAAATAGCAGCCAACTTTGTTAACATTTTCACAGTGAGTAGCTGAATGGGGCCCTAGCCATTTTACTGGGAATCTTTGTGCGTGTGTGTGTGTGTGTGTGTGTGTGTGTGTGTGTGCGTGTGTGTGTGCATGTGCGTGTGCGTGTGCATGAGTGTGTGTGTGTGTGTGTGTGCGTGCTATCCCCACTTCATGAAACCGTCTCCCCTCACATTGTGGAGTACTGGCTATCCCTTGAGCTCTTGAGCTGGGTTCCCAATAATCATATCATGAATCCTGTTCAAAGACTAAGCCAGCCTCAGCGGATCCCTGGTGGATTCTCTTTTCATATAGCATCTATAGAAACAGAGACCCAGAGAAATGAGAAACGAAAAGTTAAGTGACTTGTCGATGGTCACCCAGCTAGTATCAGAGATGGAATTAGATACCAGTTTTTGTCAATCTATGTCCATAACTTTCCATTATACCACACTAAGGTAAATGAACTCCAAATTCCTGAAGAAATTAAAATCAATCCCTCACGTACTTTAAGAAAGAAGTCAATAGACCATTCTACAGCCAACCAGTGAAGAATGCATGAAATTGTTGATATGATGTTCATAAAAGGCTTCAAGAAACAAGATCAGTGCCATGCACAGAAAGAATGGTCTGTAAATGCCTATTTGAAAAGTTTCATCTGGAAGCATATCTTTGTGGGGGCACAAGGTGTGTCTTTCCAAACCTTATTTCAAAATTGGGAATGATACCAGGAGAAATGAAATAATTTACCCAAGGACACAAGCTAGTAAGTTTGTGAAGGAGACTTAGAACCCAGAGTGCTCTGCTCCCAACTGGTACTCACTTAGACCTCACTGCCCATATCTCCATCTTGCATCAGAATGTGAGTCAGTAGTATTCTAAGAAGAGATGGAGTGAAAATTAACTTTTTCCATCAGTTCGCTTTTCAATTTCTATTAACAACTGGATCGTAAGGTCTCTTGATAAATGTAAAAGCACCAGCACATTTTTAAAATTTGGTTCCAGAATAACAGACATCTTCAGTGTCTTCTCTGTACCATTTCTAAAGGTTCCTTTACCATTTGAGGCAAAGATATACATATGTTATGTATATGTATTTGTGAGTATCTTTCTAGAACTTACTCTTTCTAGAACAGTGTTACCAAGTACCTCCTCAAGAAACTTTTTGAAGCTTTAAGTCAATTTTTAACACTCAGGCATTAGCTATGGATGAAGGGGCAAATGAAAATATGCCAGTGGCTTTATCCTCAGCCTCAGAAAGATTCAACTGGAGTTGGGGATGGGGAAGGGGGGATGACATGTATTCTGCCTAGAATCCCCAGAAGGAGATGACAGAAGGAGGGAAATGAGGGAATAAGCATTTATTAAGCACCTACTCTATGCCAAGCACTGTGTTCTGCAAATGTGAGCTCATTTGATCCTCCAGGGAAGAAATGTACTTATCCTGACTCTGCTAGGAATGCGTACTGAGGACCTTTCTATGAGGGAGAATGAATAGGGAAGGTGTTGACAAAGGTCTTTTTGTGAGTAGACCTGACTAATTAAAGAACTGAAAGCTGTGGATTAACCCCCCAAGCATATTGACCCACACAGTCTCACAAAAGCAGAATAATTCTTCCCCAGCAGATGACAGCAAACAGTGGCTTCAGAAGTGGGAGCCCCGCAGAGGTGAAGTGTAATTAGTTGACCACAGCTATAAGAAGAGGGTAGAGTAGCAATGCAAGAAGAGCTGAGATTACACCAAGGGAATTTAGAGAATTAGAGCCAAGGAGTCAGTGAGCAAGAGCAGAGCTGTAGGAGATGCAACCTTAATTCCAGACACAGCCCTAAGCATAGTCACCTTGGAGCTTCAGTTTTCAAGGGAATATTTTCTCATCTATTGGCATACAAGTCTAGGGGAGATTTTGTTCCCTTCATTTTTGGAGATGAGAGGAGCTACTGAGTATGGTTCTGCCACTTAAATTTTCCTTTCCTGTTTACTTTGTTATGCTATCTCAATTAAATATTTTGCTATTTGATTTGTGGCACAGTGGATAGAGTGCCAGGCCTAAAGTCAGGAAGGCTCATCTTTCTGAGTTCAAATCTGGCCTCAGATACTTGCCAACTATCACTTAACCCTGGGCAAGTCACTTAACCCTGTTAGCCACAGTTTCCTCATCTGCAAAATTAGTTGGAGAAGGAAATGGTAAACCACTTCAGTATCTTTGCCAAGAAAACCCCACGTGGGGTCACAAAGAGTTAGACATGAATGAAAAACAACATAATGATAATAATAATAATAATTAGCATTTATATAGTACTTACTATGTGCTAGGCACCATGCTAATCATTTTACAATTATTATCTCAACAACCCAGGAGATGGGTGCTGTTGTTATCCTTATTTTACAAATGAGGAAACTGAGGTAAATAGAGGTTAAGAAATTTGCTCAGGGTCACAGTCACACAGCTAGTAAGTATCTAAGATTGGATCTGAACTCACGTCTTCCTGACTCTAGGCCCAGTGCTCTATTCACTGCTGCCACCTAGGTTTCAGTCTCATCTTTTGGTAAAGAATGAATTGGATGGTACAGTATTTGCATAATTATGATCACCCTAAAAACCCCTGACTTTAAACAGGAGATAACAAAGGGCTCCAGAGTAGAATATGATTTTACCATACAGATCTATAAAATGGTTTTATCTATAGGGTGAATATAAGAGTGTATAGCTTTATATATTCCTAAAAACCCAAGAAAAGCCTCTGATAATCTAAAGCAGAAATTAGGAAATTGAACTTGATCATCTTTAAGGGACATTCTAGCTATAAATCAATTAACCTCCATCTATGTCTATTCTTTAATGCTCATATAATTTACTTCCAGTGGGTTTTCTCAGATCTTTACTCAGAGCCTATCCATTCTTACTTTACACACAGTTCTATTTTTTTAAGGCAACCAGGGTTATTGTTGTTTATCCTTTGTTCCCAAAGAGGACCATGACATCAGGAAGGTGGTGCTATGACATGCAAGTGAATTGGATTTAAGTAAGGAAGGGCTTGTGCAAAGTCACCAGCCTTACCTTCTCCTCTGGAGCCATCTGGGTCCAGTGGTCAGACAGGATGCAGTGGGGGACCTTGGCCTTTTCAAGCTAAAGTCTTTAACAGGTCTCAGTCTAACTGAGGCAACACCCATTCAGTGATTAAGGCTTAAGTGACTTGCCCAGGGTCACACAGCTAGTAAATGTCTGAAGCCAGATTTGAACTGGCTGACACCAGGGACAATGCTCTGTCTACTGCCCCACACACAGGTCTAACAAGCTGGGTTATTTGGTTTCCCACAGCAGATTAAAGTAGCAAATTTGATTGGAAGTGAAGGTGGGTGAAGGGAGTTCTACTAGCAGAGAGCACCAGAACAGTAATAAAAAGTGACCAATAACAACCAAGTAAGAAGTGATGGGACATTGTTTTTAATACAATAAAAACAATAGAACACAAAAATTATAGCAATGTAAGATAATTTAGTACAAGGGGAAAAACCTTCTCTATATACATCAATAAACTCAGAAGGAATCACTGGATTAAGAACGGTGATAAACTAATATTCATAATGATGACCCTTAATAAAAAATTACGTTTGTATCCTGTGTTTGAGAAGGCAAGGCAATGAGCAAAACATTGTAGAAAGATTTGCCTCGAAGTTTTGGCCTTAAGGAGATAAGCATTTGTTAACCTGGAAAATGAACCTCTCTTTCTCTGCTGTTACTCTATAAATGAGGTGTTGCTATACATGATTCTTTTCTTCTGTGGATCAAATATATAATGCTCTGTTTGGCCCTTCACAACCTGACCTCTTCTGACTTTTCCAACCTTCTTTTATTTTACTCTCTCTCCTTTTACTCTATTCTTCAGTTCCATTGACCTAATTGCTTTTCCTTAAATTGACTGTCCTGGATGCTTACAATGCTCTCCCTTGCCACCTGATTTCCTTCAAGATTCCTGGTCCCCTCCAAATCCCTCATCTCCCACTCCCTACCTCCATTCATAGGCCTTCCCTATGACGTTATCTCCATTTTGCAGCTGTGTGGTGCCTTGGACAGAGGGGAGGTCCTGGAGTCAAAAAGACCTAAGTTCAAATTTGGCCCCAGACACTTACTAGCTGTGTGACCCTGGGTAAGACACTTAACCTTCATTTGCCTCAGTTTCCTCATCTGTAAAGTGGGAATAATAATAGTGCCTACTTCCCAAGGTGGTTGTGAGGATCAAATGACATGATATTCATAAATCACTTAGCACAATACCTGGCACATAGTAAGCACTATGCAAGTGTTAGCTATCATTATTATCACTGTGTATAGGTTGTATGTACCATACTTATTTGCATATTATCTCTTTCAATTAGACTGTGGGCTCCTTGAAGGCAGGGATCCTATTTTTGCATTTCTTTGTATTTCCAATGACACCTGAAAAGCAGAAGAATGAGATTCTAGAGCCAATCCTACCAATGACTGTGTATGGCTGACCTTGGTGAGACTTTTAAAAGGAAAAGGAGACTTCTATTTTCCCAAGGGAAAGCAATGGGAATTCACCTAAATTGATATATTTTCCCCTTCCTTGAGTGTTACTGTACAAAAAAATCATTTTGTGGGGATGTTATAAAGATTATTTTCCATGGAGTAGCCCTGCAGCTAGATTACTTAAAAAAAAATTTTCTTCCAATCATTCCTATTTCAGAATTATTCTGGGTCTGGGTGTGCGTGTGTGTGTGTGTGTGTGTGTGTGTGTGTGTGTGTGTGTGTGTATGTGTGTGTACTTATCTGAGTACTTGTTCCTGCCCTTACCCCCTTAATGTAAATTCCTTGAAGGCTGAGATTATTTCTTTTTTAAAAGTTTTCTTACTGTCCTTTTTTTAGAGGAGAATCAGATGAGGTACCTTTAGGGATAGGGACAATCACAAAAGACAGATTAGATAACTATTATTATGTGAAATTGAAAAGCTTTTATATAAATAAAATCAATGCAGCCAGGATAAGAAGGAAGTTGTTGATTAGGGGAAGATGCTTGTATCAAACATCTCTGATTAAGATCTGATAGCCAGGATATTTTGGGAGCTAACACAAATACCTAAGATGAAAAAGCATCCATTTTTTTACATCACTTCCACTTCTGCATATCTTCCTCCTTCATCCCCTACATATCATCACTCCTTATTGCCAAAAATAAAAAGGAAAGTGAAACAAAAGCAGTTCCACAAAATTAATCAACACATCGACTGAGTCTGACAGCATATGTAATGTTCTACACAGTAGAACAGTATGTGTAATGTTCTAGTCTCCCAACTAGAAAAGGGAGAGGGGTACTTTTGCCACACTTTTCTCCAGGATCAAACTTGGTCGTTTTAATTACACTGTATTTCATTTCATTTTTTCTTTACATTTGCATTTTTGCATTACGTTCATTGTTTTCTTAGTTCTGCTTATCTCATTCTGTGATGTTAACAAAAGACTTTCCATTGATCAGTTCTTATTTACATTGATCATTGATCACTTCTTAATTACATTTCTCCACTACATTCACATACCACAATTTGTATAGCCATTTTCCAACCAATGAGTATCTACTTTGTTTCCAATTCTTTGCCTCTACAAAAAGGGTCACTAGGAATATTTTGGTTTTCTTCCTATCTTTGAATTCCTTGGGGTCCAGAAGTAGAATCTCTCGGTCAAAAGACATGAACCTTGGAGTATAGTCACTTTTCAAGCATAATTTTAAGTTACTTTTCATAATGGACCAATTCACAGTCCCGAAGAGTATCTTAGTATGCCTATCTTCATACACCCACCTCCAACTTTGAGTCTTCCCATATTTTTCATCTTTGCCAACTAGATAGTGTAAGATGAAGCCTCCAAGTTGTTCCAATTTGCATTTCTTAAATGAGTAATGATTTAGAGCAATTTTCACACAGTTGTTAATAATTTGAGATAATTTTTTTTTCAGAACTACTTGATCATCTCCTTTGACCATTACTGAATGGTTCTTCATCTTAAGTATTTGTGTTAGCTCCCAAAATATCCTGGCTATCAGATCTTAATCAGAGATGTTTGATACAAGCATCTTCCCCTAATCAACAACTTCCTTCTTATCCTGGCTGCATTGATTTTATTTATATAAAAACTTTTCAATTTTACATGATCATAGTTATCTAATCTATCTTTTGTGACTGTCCCTATCCCTAAAGGGACCTCATCTGATTCTCCTCTAATTTTTTTTATGGTCTGACCGTTAATATTCAGACTGCATGTCCAACTTAAGTTAATCATAATATATGGTATAAGATGTTGATCTAAACTTAATTTCTGCCAAGCTATTTTCCAGCTTTAATAAGGATTATTTTCAATAATGTCTTGGTATCCCCAGAGCCCTGTACAATATCTGGCTCATACTATGCACTTTTTAAAAGCTTGTTGAATTTAATTGAAATTGAGCATATTAGCTTCATGACATTTTAAGCCCTATGATCATAGATTTAAAGCTGGAAGGGCCCTTAGGAGTAATTGAGTCCAACTACCTCATTTTAGTTGAGGAAACTGAGACTCAGGGATTAAATAACTTGGTTGGTATCACAAAACTAACAAGTACCTCAGAGGGTATTCAGACCAAGGTCTTTATGGCTCCAAGTCCAAGGCTCTATTGACTCCATCATGCATCCTCTCAGAGTAACTTAATCTCACTGAACCTCAGTTTCTACATCCTTAAAATGGGAACAATATATGTACAACCTTCCTCAAAGAGTAGTTGGTAGTTGTGACAAAACTTAACCCTTAAAGGCTTAATAGGTGTAAATTATTATTTAAATATGTGATATCTTTTATGCAAGTCTTCTTATACAAAATGACAAACACAGAAATATTGTGCATAATTGCACATGTATAAACTATATTGAATTGCTTGCCATCGTGGGGTGGGGTAAGACAGGGACGAATAGAATTTGGAACTCGAAACATTTTTTAAAATGGTAAAAAAAATGTGTAATTGGGGGAAAATAAAAATTATATTAAAATACAATATCTGAGTTTTATGGCTCAATAGTAAATTTTAAAACAATATTTATTTTCTCATAGTCTAATTTAAGCCCTAATTTCACAACCTAATTTCTTTCTTTTTCTGTTTAGCAAGCACAAACATTCCAATATACAAAGAACAAAAAAGAGGATTATATGTGAAACCATAAATGTGGTTTGAAGTTTATTTTAAGTGTATATTAAATTGAACAAAAAATGCTGTTATTTATATCCCCTTCTGGACGTCTTTGTTTTCCTCAGTGATTTTTTATATTTAATTGATGCTCTTTCTCCCCCTGAATTTCTTGAAAGGAGCTAGTCTTGCATAGTTTCCACTTTAGCTCCACACTGGGGGCTAGGGGCTGGGGCTTGGGGGGGAAGGGCAGGCCGGAGTAGCTAGGTGGCACAGTGAATAGAACTCTGGGCCTGGAGTCAGAAAGACCTGGGCTCAAATGCAGCCTTAGACATTAACTATCTGTGTGACCCTGGGCAAGTCACTTAACCCTGTTTGCCTCAGTTTCCTCCATCTATAAAATGAGCTAGAGAAGGAAATGGCAAACCACTTCAGTATCTTTGCCACGAAAATCCCAAAGGGGGGCCATGAAGAGTCAGACATGACTGAAATGCCTAAACAGCAGCACCAGAAGCAAAATACATAAGAATTCATCCTCTTTCTCCCAATCCTGCCCCTATTATTATTTGCCCTGCCAGAAACCATAAGAGGTTAAAGTAAAACATTTGACCTTTTGGGGCCCCAGTTGAATAAGTAAAACTCAAGGCCATAATTAGCCAGTGCTGATGAAATCCAGTGTAAGTGTTAAGTGTTATACATTACTGCTTTATTTGGGGATTCCTATATTTTTAAATACAGTTGTTTCAAGTCATTAGTCCTAAGCACACCACTCTTTGCCTATGTTGTACATACACACACATGCACAAAGAAAGTCCTTTAAGCAACAGATTTTTTTTTATTTTGAACATCAATTAAGTGTATGTGAAGTTCAAAGGTTTTCAGTGGCATATTTTTGGCGGGCTGAGGTGGTGAGCATTGGCCGGGACTGTGTTTAATATGGGGACTATATCCCACACGCTTTAGTCTGCAAACTATCCCATCTGCAAGGTAGATTTTATACTTAATACATAATGTTAGTGTTGGACTCTTTTCAGCTTTGGTCCGTGAAAGCCATTTGAACGCTCTTGAACAGATTTCCTCAAGAGAGAAGAACTGAGCGGCCAAGGCGCTTGGAAAGGAACCTCAATACTCTTTGGATCTATCAGTCTGACACCTAATAGGGTTAACTCAGCCCTTCATCCAGTTGAGCGTGTAAAACTGTCAATGTGCCGGCCTGCCCACCATTCTGCTCCTCAGTACTTAGCCTCTGAGATGGCAACACCTTTACTGAGATTCTGCAAAGACATCAAAATATAGTTCTGGCCAAAGAGAGGAGTTGACCCCAGAAGTCTTGGTCAATTTTCAGAGTCTTTAGACATTTAAAAATTTAGCTGTTTTGGACACTGCAGGGTACAGATGAGGCATATTTTTTTGACCTGGGTTTAATATAAATTGATATTTCTGAAAAGAGAAAATATACGTGACTCATTTTTACAAAATTCAGTGGTATCCATGAAACAGGTACCAAAGCTAAGAAATCACAGATGAGTCACCCCCCAGGGCTTATTCACAAACAGAATTTACATAGCGACAGATATACTCTAGTATGAATTCTGTTATCATTTTAACCCCAAAATGGACACTCCTGATTTGAGAAATTACTCCCAACTAAGCAATATACTCACAAATGTTTAAAAAAACAGATTTTCAGGAAAACAAATGTATTCTCAATGTACTTTTCAGTTTAATACATATTAACATTCTCTCCATCATTTTCTTAAATCTAAAGATTTCTCCATTCCTTTCTTAACTCTATTGTTTTGCTGATTATAAAACAATAAATCAAGGCCTAATTTGCTGATTCCTAAAGTATAAATGCTCACTCTGAAAACTTAACAATAAGCTCCAGCACAGCCCTGCTCCCAATTCATATAAAAGGTATGAGACTGTGAGATGTGTTTGCTAAAATGTTCTGAGAAGTAGACCCCTCAAATTGTAACATTTCTTCATTTTCAATTGTGTGACTCAGAGAATTTTCACATATAGTAAATTTCAACACCTTCGACAAGTCAGCATTAAGTACTAGATATGGGCAAAGCACAACCCTAATTGATGGGAATTCAAAGACAAGACAAAAAAAAGTCCCTGCCCTATAGGAGCTTACATTCTACTAGGAGAGAAATATGATGTATAGATAGATAAGTATAATACAAGACAATTTGAGGAGGAAGAGAACACTAGCTGGGGGAATCAGAGAAGATATCCTAGAAGAAGTGATGGAAAAGTGAGCCTGAAAGGAAGACAAGGATTCTGGGAGAAGTGAGGAGGGTCTGCATTCCAGGAATGGAGCAGAGCCTGCATGGATACATGGAGTCAGACAGAAGAAAGGAGCAGGGAAGAGCTTCTAGTCCATTTAGGCTCTAAAGTAACATGTGAAGGGGGGAAATGTGAAATAAAGCTGGGAGGATAAATGAGAACCCCATTTCAGAAGGGCCTGAATGCCAGTCCAAGAAATTTGTATTTTATCCTAGGAGCAATGAGAACTATTAAAGATTTTTGAGCAGGGGAATAACTTAGTCAGCCCTGTGTTTTAAGATTATTTTGACAGCTGTGTGTGACAAATCAGGAAAGGGAGAGACTGGAGATACACAGGCAATTAGGAGGCCATAGGAGGTGATGAAGGCCTGAATTAGAGTGAGGGTCATGTGGATAGAGATAAACGGACAGATGTGAGAGATGCTATGGCGGCAAAATCAATAAGAATGACCATTAACTCATCTGAGAGAAATAAAAAAGTCCAGCATGACTCAGTTTATAAACCTCCGAGACTGGGCATATGGTAATTCATCTTCATTGGAAATTCAGTTAAATATTGCTTATCAGAGGAAAAGAAAATACAAATGTATTAAGTGCCTACTATGTGCCATGCACTATATTAAACACTTTACAAATAGCATTTCATTTGTTCTTCATGACAAACCCTGTGAGATATTATTGCCCTCATTTTACAATTGAGGAAACTGAGGCAGAAAAGTGAAATTCCTTGGTCAGGATCACATAGCTAGAAGTGTCTAAAACCAGATTTGAACTCAGGTCTTCCTAACTCCAGTCTCACCTCTCAATCCACTGCACCACCTACCTGCTTCTTAATCATTGTTATTAATCATATCCTACATAGATAACCCTGAGCACTAAGGCACCAGTGAAACGAAGAAATGAAAAATGAAAATGAAATAATCCCTGTGCTCAAAGAGTTTAAATATTATGGTGATGGAGGAGGGAATCGGTATAAATAATTCTATCAATCAGCTATGGGGAGATGCCAAAAGTCCCCTACAGGTTTAGTAATGGCTTAGTTCTATTCTCAGCTGGTGAGTAGGCAGAAAGAGCTGTCAATCATTCTTACTAGCCCCACCACACACCTTTTTTTAATGGAAGAAGCTACTCCTCTCTTTGGGCATTATTTCCTCTCCAGCCATTCTCTTGACCCCTCTAAGTGACTTTCATGTCCAACCAACCCTGGGAAAAATGTGGAGGAACCCAAATTAAATGCCAGCCCAGTCATTGGCAATAGCTACTGCTATTAATTCAGGGGATGGAGAGATATATTTGGAGATGAATATGATATAAAAACAAAAGGCATCAATTAAAAAACTGAGACAAAAGAGATGGAGGCCGATCAGAAAAAAGGTCATCTGAAATCTCCAGTGCCATCCTGGGGCTACTATAGCCCTAGTGCAGATGAATTTACCTCTGGGATCATGTCATCCAATAACGACAATTGAAGCTGAGTTATTTCAGGTTATAACTTCATATCCGACAATCTGGCTTGGATTAAGAAACAACTTCATTAGTGTTACCATGCTGTTCCACACAAGCTCTTGTGAAGAATTCAGAATTCTCATGAGAACAGAGCCAGACAATTCATTTGTTGTTTTAATGCTATATACAGTATTGTAACAGTGCCTCTTCTGGGGCACTGATTAGTCCAGGGAAGATGAAGGGAGGTCATGGGGTACAGTGGAATGAGTACTAGGGGAATCTTGGGACTTGGGTCTGAATCCTATCTCTAGGATCCCAATCCTGAATTTCCGACGTTGTAAGTACCTTTCACCCCTGCTTCCTCTCCCTCTGATTGGCAAGTTCTGCCCAGGATTTCTGTTTCAGGGAACGTGCCCAGCCTAGCCCAGCCATGTCTGCATTCCTCTCCAGGCTTCACTCCTGACTCTCCAAACTTTCTCTACCACAGCTCTGCACTGGATATCCTCATCTCACCATCACCCTTTCCTTATCCCTTTTATGTATTGTCTTTCCCCATTCCAATATAAGCTCCTTAAGGGCTGAGATTGTCTTTCTTTCTGCTCATATTTGTATTCCCAGCACTTAGAACAGTTCCTGGCACATATGTAAGCACAACAAATGCTTTATGACTTGACTTAATGTATTATCTGTCAGCCTCACCACCTGCATGACCCACGGCCAGTTGTTCCACAGCTATGAGGTTTTTTCCAACAGCAAATCCAAGATGCTTTGGGTATTACATGGTCCTCTAGAAAAGGGTAGTCACTTCTAGACAGTATGGTCTTCATTCTTCCAGCTAGACATATAAATAGGCAAAGAGTAGAAGAGTGGAAAGGAATAGATGGAACCCTGTTTCATTATCATCTAATTTAAAATATTCCCCATCATAGATTCAGAACTAGAATCCAGGTCTAATGGCATACATTTCCTCATTGTGATCACTGTTACCGGTTAAGAATTTTCATTTCTAGAGCAGTTTGGAGTTTTTAAGTGCTTTACATAATATCTCATCATTCTCAATAGTTATATAAGGTAGATAATCAATCCATCAAAAAGCATTTATTCAGGACCTGCTATGTTAGTCAATCAATAAACATTTATTAAGCACTTACTATGTGCTAGGTACTGTGTTATGTACCGGGGATAAAAAAAAAAAGGCAAAAGATAGCTCTTGCTATCATGCCAGGAACTGTGCTTAGCCCTGGGGACATAAATATAAAAAGTGAGACAATCCCTACTCTCAAAGTGTTTATATTCTAACCAGGGGAGATTATCTTCTAGAGGTATAATGATATTAAAGAGGGAAAACTGAACCATAGGGAGACTAAACAACTTACCCACGGTCACAATAGACAGATCGAGCCTTGAACACAGGCCTCTCCTGACTTGTTTCCAAAACTCTTTCCAATCCACCAGGCTCCTTCAATACATAATATGCATATATAATATACAATGATGTTCTTATATATTCTTTATGCTAAGTACAAAATAGAAAATATTTTAATAATGTTTAAAGATTTTTAGTAAGGACTTCCTGGGATAGTCCCAAAAGCACTGGATTTTATTAAGGGGCCTGGGTTTAAATTGGTCAAATCTCTTGATCTCTCTGGGCCTCAATTTCTTGATTTGTAAAATGAAGGAATTGGACTAAACGATCTTTGAGATACCTTCTAGCCCTAAATCCTATGAAGCACAGAATTTCAATGCTGTGACATAATCATTTATATAGTTCTTTTTTGTTGTAAAATAATTTCACATCCATTGTCATATTTAATCCTCATAAAGACCCAAAGGTTAGCAGCATAGGTATCATTTTCCTCATTTTCAGATGAGGAAACAGAATCTCAGAGAAGTTAAGTTATGTGCTAGTGGTCACATAATAAATGGCAGCATCAGAACTAGAACCCACATCTAATAGTACTAAATCCAGTGGTCTCTTCTTCTTCAATACTTTACAGTAAAGGCCTACCCTTTCAACAGACTGAGAAACTAACATAAGGGTTTCAAGACACATGAAAAAGATTCACTTGAGTCATTGACACTTCAACGACTCAACTAGACTATTAACTAAAGCTTAAGAGTGTTCTCAACAATGACACTAGTTACAGTTATTTAAGGGGATCTTAATCAGGGGAGTTCTTTGATCAATTTGATGAGTACCATTGATTATCCTAAAATCCTTCCTAACAGACGGTATGAATATATCCATTGGCACCTAATGAATGAGTCAGGCAAAAAACAACTCCTCCTTAGCGCTCAGGGTCTGATCTGTCCCAATATGGGTGAGTGGTTTTACACTATCCCTTGGCACATCTGGGGGATGGATTTCAGTGACTGAGGCTTCCCCCAAGATAAATGGATTGGCTCAGGCTTTTGAATGGACTCTTTTGGGAGAAGTCATGCTTGGTGACTATGAAAGTTAGCCAATAGATCTCCGTCAGTCATTGGAAGGAGGTTTGGGCTACCTTATCCCTTTTGTTCCTTTCACCTGCCCTGAACTCTCCTCCCCCTCCCCCCCACTGCCACATACATACACGACCTCTACCCCCCAGAGCTGTTAAGGACTGCCTTGCAGCGGAAGTGCATGGATGTTACATGTATAAGCCCACATGATCCCAAGAGGAGAGAACGCGGCCTCTTTTTATACTTATTTTTCTCTTCTGAACCCAGAGTTCTTTGCAGGGGAACATGCGTATATGGGTGCATTCTTGAGTTTACAGGGATTGGAAGTGCCCTGGGCCATAAGTTACATCTGAAATAGTGATGACCAGGTACCAATCATTCAAACTGTCAGCTCTATCTTTAGAACAGAACTTCCTTCCAAAATGATGGAAGGGATTGGAAAAAAATAATACTTTGAGAAGCACTCTGAACTTTTGAATGGAAGATGCTGCTTAAATGCAAACAACTATTACAAAAAGGAATCTCCCCCCCCAAAAAAAATATTATGCTCAAAGAAGTAATTCAATTCAATTCTATAAAAATTTATTTCTTCCAATCCTCCCCCCTACACCTATACATACACACACACACACACACACACACACACACACACACACACACACCAAGCCCCGGGAATACAAAGACAAAAAAATTAAATAGTTCCTGCCCTCCCAGAATTTACATTCTACCATTCTACTGGAGTGGGATATGGCAGGGTGGGGAAAGAGATATGGTATGTACACAGAGAACTAAACTGCAAGCTAAGAAGGAATAGAAGAAAAGGATAGATCCAGAAAACCAGTTCTAGGGAAATTTGAGAAGAAAGTAGAAGAGGGGATTAGGAAAGGAAACATTGAAAGTTGGCAAGCGGGATGAGCCTTGAAGTAAGAGAAGGATTCTGAAAGCTGGAGATGAGGAGAGGCTCTATTGTAGGTATGGATGATGGGTTATACAATTGTCATTTCAGGTTCAGGGAACATCTAGTTGTCCAGTTTAACTGCAATGTAGAGTTCATGAAAATAAAGCTGGAAAGATGGGTTGAAGCTAGACTCTGGAAAGTCTTAGATTCGAGGCTGAGGCTTTTGAAAGCCACTGACCACTTTTGAACAGGGAGTGACATGATCAGAACCATTATGTTGGCCGTTGTGAGGAGGATGGATCAGGGAGGGGAGAGGCTGGAGATAAAGGAAATAAATGAGAAGGCAATAATAAATGGTGGTGTGTAGAATAGAAAAAATATGCACAGGGCAACTTGAACTTATATTACCCCTTAGTTTAAACCCAAGCTAAATTACATACACAGGGAGGCTCTGAAGGAAAACATTACAGGTTAAAAGCCAAACGGCTAAAAATCATAAATTTTCATCTAAAAAGGTCGATTGCAAGGTTATAATTCTTCAGCTGCTCTCTCCAGCACAGCCATCCTAAATGAGCCAGCTGTGCTGTACTATTTACCTATGTAGGATCAGAAATAAATGATCTTATAAAACTCACAGGCCCTTACAATAGGAAACTGTCTTGTGCATGCTTGGTAAAGAATTTGGCCTGGCCTCGTTGTTGACTGGCCTTTAAAAAGCCATCCTTCACCATTGAGACCCTGGTGCACATTGCTAAGAAATGTCTGCTCTGTGGGGTTGATTGGGGATAAAGGAAGTTCCTTCAATCATGTTTGATTTCCTTCCTTTGGCAGCTATATCTTTCTATCCTTCCCAATACCCTCCCTTGCTCATTTTTTCCATGCTCTAGTTGGTTCTCTTGGTTCTTAATCTGGGTTTCAGATTTTGGTTGGGTTTGTGTCTTGCCTTACTTTTGCATTTGTAGCTTGGTATGGTTTTGCCAGGTTGTCTCATTCCTGGTTGCCCGCCATTGAGATCATTTGGCTCTTAGCTCTGAGAAGTCTTTCCAGTACCAACAGTATGGCCTTGCCAGCTGTGGCTTGACAGGCAGAGGATGGAGAGAGGAGGCTAATGTTTGATCCTTTCCTGCTCCGCCCTCCCAGCTGGCGGCTGGTGGAGGGTGATTGCTTCTGAGCAGCATAATGTGGCTGAGTTTTGAACCTGAGGAGATGACCATGATAACTTCATGTATAAAGTTGCAAAGGAAGTTTCCTTCAAATGCTGATAATTGATGTGTGTGTGTTTTTAATATGCTTAAGATTATGTGAGTCTATTCATAGTTATAAAGTAACCTCACCAAAGCACCAAATATGTAATTAAAGGTGAGTGTAAATTGTCTGTATGAAAAAAACCACGAGGAAGACTTCCAAAATCTCCCCAGGATTTCATGAGAAATATTCAAGCCAATATAAGCCATCATATTCAAGCAACAACAATTTGACTGACTCAGAGCCCTGAAGTGAAATTTCTTTTTTCACTTGGGGTAAAAACATTTGGTGGCAAAAGGAAGCAAGAGTCCAGAGGCAGTTGGACCACAAGAAGGAGTATAACTGTCTCCCAGAAAGTTTGGCCCAAGACTTCATTGAGATTGGGAGGGAAAACTGACTCTCAGAGAATGGCATTACAGTGACAGAATCCTGGGAGGTGCAGCCTGGGGCCAGGCACAGGAATGAGATTGCTCAGGTCAATACAGACCAGAGGAGATCTGCAAGGTGCGAAATGCAGGCTGGTAGGCTCAGGAGTGCTATAGGAAGTAAAAGCATGCCCCCATATTGGTGCATCAGAACAATTGCCCTACCCTAGTTATAACTCTGAATGAACTATGAGTCAGAGACTAGTCTGAATATGAAGGAAGGATAGAATATCCATTTCATAATTCCTTTTACAAAAAGAACTGATTGATCAATCAATAACCTTTTATTAAGTACCTACTTTGTGCCAGGCCCCGTTTTAGGTGATGGGGATACAAGTCAAAAAATGAAATAATCTCAGCTATAAAGGGGCACCAAAAAAAGGCTTATTCTCTGCAAAACATCACATGCTACTTTCAACCTTCACCATCTATCAGACCCGATGGTCGAATGTCCCTTTGCCCTTAGGTCCAGGGCAACCTTGGATTTAAGAAAACCACATCCAATGGGATTTGGTTTTTTGTACCATGACCTGGCCAAGAATGGAGCATGCTTAACAAGGCCTTGTAAAAAAATATCTTTGATTAGAATCTTATAAATCTAACCAAAAGGGCTTTTAACTGAAAAAGTAATGAGGGAGAAAAAAATAGCCTACACAAATCCACCATGTTAAAGTCCATGTAACAAGAAGAATTGCAATAGAAGCAACCAGAAAATCAAAGGAGACAAAATCCAAGAGAGAAAACAGAAATGAAACTCATGGGTGCCTATAACCGAAGATATAAAGTATGGACAACAAGCAACATGAACTAAAGACTCAGATTGAAGGAGGCAAATATGAACTTGTACGTATCATTAAGACCTAGAAAGATGAGAGCTGTGCCTGAAATATGACTTTGGAAAAGTTCACCTTATTCCAAAGAAACCATATAGTCAAAAAGAGGAGTGGGAAGGAATAGCATTACGTATTAAAAAGATCTGTTCAAATAAGGAAATCGAGAAACCAGAGGGGAGCAGCTTGGGAGGACAGCTTTTGAGTGGAGACTAATCAAAAACAGAAGCATAATATAGCAGTACTGGGTGATTTCAGTTATCTAAAGAAATACTGAAATTGTCCCTACCCAAAGTAAAGCGGCTAATGCTTTACTGGTTTGTCTGAATGATCTTTATATCCTTCAAAAGGAAGAAAAACCAGCGAAGAGAATTTTTACCCCTAAGTAGAAGAAATCCATTCCCACTTCTACACGATGGCCATTCAAATATTTTAAGCCAATTACCATGCTTAACTTCCCTTCCACAAGTCTTCTCTTCTCTCATCAATCCATACCCCAGTGGTCGCCAACGCCTGCCGATTTCACCTTTCACTCTCCTGAATACGCCTCCTTCTGTCTTCTGACACAGCCACCTCTCCAGTGCAGGCCCACATCACTTCACACCTGAACTATTGCAATAGCCTGCTGGCAGGTCTGCCTGCCTTAAGTCCCTCCCCATTCCAATCCATCCTACAATCAACCATTTAAATGATTTTCCTACAGCCTATGTCCAACCATGTCACCTCTCTACTCAATAAGCTCCAGTGGCTTCCTGTTGCCTCCAGGAGCAAATACTAAATGTTCTATTTGGCACCGAAAGCCCTTCGTGCCTTTCCTTCTTTCCTTTCCAGTCTTTTTATACCTTATTTCCCAACATATACTCTTCAATCCAATGACACTGGCCTCCTGGCTAGACCACAAACAAAATACTTTATCTCTCAGCTCTGGGCATTTTCTCTGGCTGTTCTCCATACCCGGAATGCTCTCCCTCCTCCATTCTTCCTCCTGATCTTCCTGGCTTCCTTTAAGTCCCAACTAAAATCCTACTTTCTACCACCTTCTTGGAAGCCTTCCCCAACCCCTCTTAATTCCAGTGCTTTCTCTGTGTTAATTATTTCTTATTTATCCTGTATATAGCTGGCTTTGTATATATTTGTTTGCATATTGTCTCCCCCATTAGATTGTAAGCTCCTTGGAAGCAGGGACTGTCTTTTTCCTCTTTTTGTATCTCCAGCTTTTAGCAGAGTGCATGGTACATAGAAGGCACTTAATAAATATTTATTGATTGATTGAACACCCCCTTCTACCTCATCAACAACTATTTAGTGGAATGGAAATGATGGAAAACTTGAGGAATCAAGAAAAGAGAAAAAAATCATTATACATTCTTAGAATTTTTGATAAGGGTGAAGGCGGCGTAGGGGAAAGCAGGGCCTTCTTTGATATAAGTCCTAGATTTTAGGAGATCTGATTTCAAAGGGTTCGGAGAAAGATTGTAGACTCACATAGACTAAAGTTCTCAAGTCAGCCCAGAAGAAATGAGTAGCTCTCAAGAACAGGATTCTGAAGGCATAAAGAGAAACAATTCCAGTGATGAGGAAAGAGAACCAATGTGGATGCACAAAAAATTCAGTGATCAGTCTAGATTCTATAAAGACACATACACAAAATGAGTGTGAGGGCAGGTCAGTAAAGGAGGATGGATGCAAAATGGCATGGTCTCATAAAAATAGCATCAGGGGTGCTCAAAGTCAGTCAAGGCTACAGAGGGAAGCTAAAGACAAAAAGAGTTTGTGAGGTTTTAAGGTATAAGTGGGAAAATTGGAGGATCAAAGAAAGTATAATTCTTCTGCTTGGAGTGGATAGGACATAACAAGCAATAATGGAGAGATTTTTGCTTTTGTTTTCTCTTCCAAGAAAGGCAGGTCTGAGGCTGGATTTGAACTCAGGTCCTCCTGACTTCAGGGCCAGTGCTCTATCACCTAGCTGCCCCTATAAGTGGAAAGTGTTCTGGATTTAGAGTCAGAGGATGTAGATTCAAATCCTGGCTTTGCCATTTACTAGCTATAAGACTTTGGGCAAGTCCCTTTGCTTCTTGAGGCCTCAGTTTATTCATCTGTAAAATAAGGGAGTTGGGCTAAATGACCTCTGAGTTTCAGTCCAACTCCAGATGTAAGATCTGTAACCTTTGGATTGAAACAGATAGTACTAAAATGACCAGTAAGAAGTTGAAAGATGATCACGAAGATAAGAAGAGAACAGCTCTGATTCTTGACCAGTTCAAGTTACCAAACCCAAATAAACTTCCATCCCATTGGAAATGATAGACCACGTTTGGAGTTTTGGTTTTGGTACTACATTTTCGATAGGCCATTGATAAATTAGAAAGCATCCAAAGGAGGGCAACCAGGGTGAAAAAATACAAGATCATAATTTAAAAGGAATTGCAGGTGTTTAGCCTAAAGAAGAGAAGACTTGGGGAAGAAAAGCATGACAAGTGACTTCCAATATTTGAATGGTTTTCATGGGGAAGTGGGAATGTATTTCTTCTTTTTGACCCCAAAGGTCAAAATTTGAAATGATGAGTGAAAGTTGTACAAAATTGAATTTAGAGTCCTAAAGTCTCAAGTCTGAAGTAGGGAAAAGCTTCCTAACGTTTACTTAGAGCTGTCTAAAAGTAGAATAGATTCCCTGAGGAAGTACTCAGTTCCCTCCAGTGGAGAACTTCTAGCAGAGACTTAATGACTGACCACTTGTCAAGTAGGAGATTGTTGGTCAGTTATGACCTGAACCGCATGGCATTTCAAGTCCCTTCCAATCTGGAGATTCTGTGAGACCTTTCACAAATCAAAAGAAAGAGCCTAAGAAAACTAGTTCCAACCTTTGTCTTGGTGAGGTGTCTAACAACAACAGGCCATTGTCATCCTAAAAAATGGGTAGTGAAACAAACTTCTATACATTAAATCACACTTTCTCATCACACTTTAGAATGTAGCAAGTCATTTAACATTACATTTTTAAAGGAGAAATTGGAATTGTCTAATTAGGCATTATACAGTACGTCTTCTATGATAGGTCTTCTTGTACTATGAAAGTAGAGAGACAAATGGATGTGAAGTCAAAAGATCTAGGTTCAAATCCCAGCTTTTCTACCTGTGGGACCCTGCATAAGTCACTTCCCCATTCTGGGCTTCATTTTCCTCATCTGAGGGGGTTGAACCTACATCCTCTGATTCCAGATGGGCTGGAGAAGGAAATGGCAAACCTCTCCAGTATCTTTGCCAAGAAAATCACAAATAGGGTCACAAAGAGTCAGGCATGACTGAAACAACTGAACAACAACAACTTCCTGTCTACACTTCTATCCTCTATGCCACTATGCTATGCTTAATAATTATTTACTCCAGGGATTCTTAACTTGCAGTCCCTGTGCTTTTTTTTTTCTCCCAATATTGTGATTACATATTTCAATATAATTGCTTTTCTTTATAATCCTATAAATTTCATGTCATTAAACACATTATTCTGAAAAGTTTTCCGTAGGTTTCACCAGACTGCCATTTCCTTCTCCAGCTCATTTTACAGATGAGGAAACTGAGGTAAACAGGATTAAGTGACTTGCCCAGGTCACACAGCTAGTAAATGTCTGAGACTGGATTTGAACTCAGTTCTTCCTAACTCTAGGCCCAGAGTTCTATCCACTGTACCACCTAGCTGTCCTTTATAGAAAAGAAGACTTGGTTCAAATCCCACCTCAGGTACTTACTAGCTGCATGTCCCTGGGCAAACCACTTAATTTCCCTGTGCTCAGTAAAATGAGCTGGTTGGACTGGATGTCCTGAGTCCAGCTCTAAATCTATGATCTTATGACCTCACGATGCTGACTTCATATGACTGGGCTAACACCCACGTTACAAGCAAACCTAATAATAAGCCTATTATTTATGCAGTGGGTGTAAGTGTTTCAGAGAAAGGATCCAATGGGAGCAACGCCTGGGAATTCCAGAGCCCCACACAAGATTACCAGAGGTGCTACCCAACATACTGAAGGCTTTCCTTGATTTGTTTTCATTTCACAGGAACACTACCAGTGGAACACAAGCTATCCATCAGATTCCTGCCACTTTGAGCACTCAAATAGCCCGTCATCTTTTCTCTATCATTTATTTCTTGAATGATAATCTTTATACCACTTCTGCAAAATTCCTCGTTTGTGATGCACTGTAGCCTGTTCGTGCCTGTCCAGCCTTTCAATTGACCTTTGGGTAACCCTATCTCCAGTTCTTCAGAGACTGAAGTGTTCCATGACTCAGGGCCTGGAAGAATATCGGTATTTTAAAAGATGGACTTTTATATCAGGGAGAACCTCCATTTACAATCTCCCAAAGGCAGTCCTATCCCTCACTCATCTGCCTGCTCAATTCTGGAGAAAGCTCATTATCCATACACGCATATATGCAGTTTCTGTCATACACATATGTGTGCATAGTATATATGTATGTATAGGTATATGTATATGTGTGTATATACGCATATATGTGTATATACACACACACATATATATATACTGATAGTCAAGCTCTATAGGGTGCTATGAAATTGTATTATTCTAGAAAAATATTGGGCAGTTAGGTGGCACAGAGTATAGAGTACTGGGCTTGGAATCAGGGAGACTTATCTTCAGGAGCTCAAATCCAGCCAAACACACTAACTAGTCATTTAACCCTGTTTGCTTCAGTTTCCTCATCTGTAAAATGAGCTGGAGAAGGAAATGGCAAACCACTCCAGTATCTTTGCCCAGAAAACCCCAAATGGGGTCATGAAGAGTCCAACTTGACCAAAAAACAACAAAACAAAAGTGTTGCCCCAAGTCTCAATTTATTCTCAGTTGCCACAAAGCACTCAGTCCTGCTTCTCAGAAAAGAATGAATATTCATTATTCATTCAGCTAGAGTACATCTTCCTAACTGATTAACTGCCATTGCTTAAATCCTTCTGTGTTCCTGGCTCTAGCCATTTTCTTTGGCAGCTTTTTCCTCAGTGGGTTTTTCCCCACCTCCACTCACCCTCCATGAAGTCCCTTCTCTGTAGAAAAAATAACCCTTATGAGTTGACTGGTACTAACTTACCATCTTTTACTCTAAATCATAGCTGAGAATTCTTTATGCCCTTTTCTTGTATTATAAACAGATCTTGTCCCAGGGCCCTATCTGAGCCCCTTAAGCACTTATAAATCAAGATTACTGTCACAGTTGTTTACACTGTATTACTTATTTCAAGCCTTTTCTTTCCAAATTAAAATGGAATTACACTAATATTTCAAGCTGATGTTCATCTTGAAGGGAGATGGGAGGTGTTTCAGGTAAAAACCAAACACAATAAACCATTTATAACCAGGATATATAACTCCATAGCCGTAAGGATTTTTCATGTTCTTTGATTCCAGCGACATAAAGGTGTTTCATAGCTTGTCGTTAATCTCACAAATCCTTTAACTGTGACAATATAATCTGTGGTTTAAAAATTGATTTCGTGACTTAACATTAAAATTTCAAAGATGTCCAAGTATGGGGCACTACTAAAGAGCCCAAAGAGAAATAACTTTAATAAATTTTGGTCTCCATGGAAGTTTTAAACCTGTCTTTGCAAGCCTAAAAATGGATTTTAAATTGATTTGTAATTTTTAAAAATGTAATAAATGTTAGTGCTCCTTGAAAATGAGACCCTACCTACAAAACAAGAGTGAGCCAGGGAAAATAAAAGTATCAAGTTAGCAAGTTTCTACAGAGTTCTACTCTGAGGTCCCTGCTTAATCCAAAATGAGTTCCCCTACCATGCCAACCAGCCCTGCTCCACCACCCTCTGGAATAGAGATTGGGCAATTATAGTTTACCTTTTTGTTTAAGTACCTGTAATAAAAGACCCTTCTCTCTAAAGAAGGTGGATGTAGGGAAGTAAAAGAGATGGGAGCCAGAGTTATCCATATAAAAACTGTTAAATGTGGAGTTTTAAGTAGTTGAGGTTTATTTGTTGTTGTTGTTGTTGTTGTTGTTGTTTTTAATGGAGAGAAATGTTTATGGGGATTGCTTTGAAGATAAATGTGTGTATTGTGTGGCCATGTAGGAGATATTATAAGGAAATGAGGCTGGATTCCAGTTGGAAGAGAGCAAGGAAACAGAGATTGAGGCTGAGTAGTACAATGAAGAAAAAAAGAGATGGAGAGGTAGAAAGCGAAGAAGAAGAAGAAGAAGAAGAGGAGGAAGAGGAGGAGGAGGAGGAGGGGAGGAGGAGGAGGAGGGGAGGAGAAGGAGGAGGGGAAGAATGGGGAGGAGGATGAGGGGGAGGATGAGGGGGAGGGGGAGGAGGAGAAGAAGAAACCATGAAAGTGTGAGGAGACAGTAGTATGACAAATCCAAGGTCGAAGAATGACTGTCCAGAAGCTGGACATATGTCACAGGCTAGAGAGGAGATGTCATGAGAAGACAAGATTTCCTGGATCTGGAGAGTCAGAGATAATTGGCTGAATAAGACAGGGGGCTATAACACCAGCAAAGATTAAATCAGAAGTCACTTTGGGGGCTCAAAAAGTTAAAAAAAAAACTTGAAGGAAAATAACAGAAAATGAAGGAAGGGAAAAGAGGACTATTTTAGGGGCAGCTAGGTGGTGCAGTGGATAGAGCACCAGCCCTGGAATCAGGAGGACCTGAGTTCAAATCTGGCCTCAGACACATAACACTTACTAGCTGTGTGACCCTGGGCAAGTCACTTAACCCCAATTGCCTCACCAAAAAAAAAAAGGACTATTTTAAATTTGATTTTAAAACCAGAAATGTCAATGTTGAGATTGAATGCTTTTAACCCAGAATTGATGTTCCTCAGATATCCATAGGTTAAGCCACAAATCTCTTCCTTAAACCATAAAAGGTAAAGTGTAGTTATTCCTCAATCCTATTTGTATGTGTTTTACTATAGGAGAGAAAATAGAGGAATATTATACAACCTAAGCAGCCAGAAAAAGTGGGAGGTCAGGGTTTTTGTGAGGAGGAGTGCCACTTATTTTTATCCATACGTGGTAGCAGTGAGGAGGGAATTACAAGCCAGCCGGTGGACAATGATGAAAGAACCCTGACCAATGGTGCCATTTTGTCCCTTGCCCAAATGTGTTTTCCTTAACAAGTAGCCATAATGAAACTCATGTATCCAAAGTCTGGTGCATTGATACTGTGTGTTCCTTTTCTAGTAAATGAAACCAAGATTTTAATGTAATGGATCATCCATCTAAAATACCTGTTAATCCAGCCATGAGAATAAAGTATGCTTCCACCTCCTCATGGCCTAAAAATGTAGGCAATGTGTCCAGAAGAAATTAAAGTATGGCTCTTTTCATTCATTAGATATTTATGAGAATCTGTGTTTGCAAACAAGGCACCTAGCGCAGTGCTAAGCTCAATAAACACTTGTTGGGTGAATGAAACAATGAATGAATTGGGAAAATTTCGGTTGTATTTGTTAGAAATAGATGTTTATGAACTTGTAGTGTGTGTGTATATATATGTATGTATGTATGTATGTATGTACATGTAGAGATGCATATATAGATAGTTATAGAGAGAGAGAGCTGGGAGACAGATGTTATTATTGTCCCCATTTTACAGATGATAAAACTGAGGCAGAGACACATATTTGAGTGCATATGTACATACACATATAGAGATATACACATATACCTATATAGAATAGTGTATGTGTATGTTCAATATAACGTATACATATATACACTGCATTACTAATTTCAAACTTTTTCTTTTTATTTTTAAGCTAGCATTTATATAATTCCTACTATGTGCCAAGCACTGTGTTAAACACATAGAGATGGGCCAGTAGAAGGTGAGAATGCCAAGAAAGAGAAATAGCAATGATAAATATGTGGGATCAATCCTAAATTTGTACGTGAACATGGTATGTTGCTAGGACTTAAGGATACTTCACAGAAGAAATAGAATAAACAGTAAATCAAAGCAGTAGGTCCTCTTCTTAGTGTGTTTTAGGTCATAAGGTAAGGCTATGTAACTTAACTAGAGACAATCCAGGACATGTAGAAAGGCAGCAGAGTAAGGGGTACAGACAGAATCCAGAGAGGTCAGAATATAAAGGGGCTGGTCACCGTCCCTGGTGAAACAAAGATACAACCAGAAAGGGGGTGAGGGTGGGAGAGGGATTTTAGGTGCTAGGATAAGAGGAAGATATTCCAATAGTCCTGCAAGCAATTATCCCCAGGACTTGCGACATCATTACACAAAGCTCCCCTACCCCTCCTGCTGCTACTCCATTTACTAGGGCAAGTGATGGGCACCAAGAGGGTTAAAGAAGATGAGGTATTTTGTACAGAGGGGCAGGGTGTTGCGCAGGTACATCTGATTGGTTTTCAACTTCAAAAGTTATAGCCTGTGAAGTACAAGGTTGCAGAAAGCATTGAAGCATAGATTCAGAACCAGAAGGGAGCTCAGAGAACCCTTCACTTTGCACATGAGGAAAGTGAAGTTTAGAAAGTTCTAAAAAGAAAAAAGTTCTAAACTTTAGAAAGTTTAGAAAGAGTCTCTCTCTTTTTGACTTGTCCAAGGTCACAGAGCAAGTAAGTGTCTTGAGCCAAGATTCCAATTCCAGGTGTCGCTTTCTAGCTTGAAAGGCTACATGTAAGACCCACTGGGAAGAGGGAGAAGTAAAGTGGAGAAGAAGGGAGGGAAGGGGAACTATATGTGAGAAAAAAAATAGAGAGACTCTAAAAGGAGTTTAGGCGTCAGGGCAGTTAGGTGGTACAATGGATAGAGCACCAGCTCTGGAGTCAGGAGGACCTGAAGTCACTTAAACTCTATTGCAGGAAAGAAAGAAAAGCTTTTGTAGGATCACACAAATAATAAATGTATGAGATGGTTCTGGAACCCTTGTCTTCCTGACTCTAAATCCAGCATTATGTCCTTCTGCTTCTGGAAACTGGAAGATGGAAGTTTCTAGTGTGATCGATCCCAACAAGGATGACCCTAGGTCCAAAAAGGGAGGAGATATCAATTAGGAGAAGTAGATGGCTCTACAGCAAAGACAATTGTGTGTCTCCAAAACAGCAATTTTTTGGACTGCAACATAAACTAAATAAAAATTTCACTAGCCAGAAGATTGTAAAAGCTATTGCAATAGGAAGTGTGCAGCAATTCCCTCTGTATATGGTGTAGCCAAGACAGCATGTTGTAATGAGAAGAGCACTAGACTTGGACCCATAAGACTTGATCTGAAATTTCCGCTCTGCCGCTTACTACATGGTGACTCTGGAAAAGTCTCTTCCCTACTCTGGACCTCAGGTTCCTCATTTGTAAAATGAAGAAGTTGGACTGGATTATTTTTAAGGTCTCTTCCAGCCCTAACCTCTGTCTTGACTGATTTACGGGACGTTGCGTTGAAGTTAAGTCCTACACACAAATAAACGTCCTCCATATCTCCCTGGAGTGGCAAGACAGGGCTCTAGTTGGTTGATTTGTAATGATAAACAAATTATATACCATCAATTCTTGATTATCTGCACTCACGAAGGGGCACAGTGAAACAGACAATTAAAAAAGCAAAACCATATGCCTTTGGAATGCATTCCATGAGGTTTTCCAGCAGGCTGAGTGATTAATACCAAGATTAGTCTGCATTCCCTGAGTATATACCAGCTGGGAAGTAGCATGGGTCATCACCATTAGCAACAGATATTTATTAGGTAGGGGATCTACTAGGTGCTGGGGGATTCAAAGATGTGTGAGTCATTATACCTGCTCTCCATGGGTTCACCATCCACCTGGAGAAACAGGACATATAAATTTTTAAAATTATTTGTAGAGGATGTAGAATTATAGCTAAAGCTAAATAATAATGTTAATAATAATAGCTGACATTTATATAGAACTTTAAGATTTGCAAAACACTTTATAAATTTTACCTCATTTGATCCTCACAAGAACTTTGGGAGATAGATGCTATTATTGTCCCCATTTTACAGATGATGAAACTGAGGCAGACAGAGCTTAAGTGACTTGTCCGAGGTCACAGAGCAAATAAGTGTCTTGAGGCAAGATTCCAACTCCAGGTCTAGCCTTCTAGCTTGAAAGGCTACACCTAAGACCCTCAGGGGAGAGGGAGAAGCAAAGTGGAGAGGAAGGGAGAGTAGAGGAACTATATGTGAGGAAAAAAAAAAAGAGAGGCAGGAGTACGTTTGGCTTATTCGGGGAATGTGAAAGTAGGCCAGTTTGGCATAATTTAGGGGTTCATGCAGAGGAAGATTGGGAGATGAGATTTGAGAGGTGCCTAGCTTTGGAGGTCAGAAGACTAAGTGACATAAACTTTATAGGTTTCAGGGAATCAGGTTAAGTGGGGATGGAAATAATGTATGAAAAGAATTAGGAAGATTCGTAGTGCGTGGGCTAAATTGGAGGGCGTAGAGATTAGAGGCAAAGAGATCATTTGTGAGATCTGTCCATTCCTCAGCCCTTTGCAACATCCTCAACTTCCACCCCTTCGCAAAATCTACACCCTTCCATGGCCCTCAATGGCTTCTTCTTTGTCAAGCACAATGGCTCAGTTTGCAGACTCCTTGACCCCCTTGGTGAACTTGATATTAATAAGTTAACAACTTTTCCTTGAAATTCATATATTTTGTATACAATAATAGCAATAATGTTTTAAGAATAATCGTGAACAGCCAAGTTATTCTGAGTACTATAAATACACAAATTAACTATAAAGGACCTATGAAGGAAGATGCTACCACCTCCAGAGAAAAAAACTGATAAAGGACAAACAGTATGGTTTTACATATATTTGTAAATCTGTGTCTGATGTTAGCAGGGGAGTGGTGAGGGAGACAGTTTGGAACTTAAAATGTAACAAAAATTAATTAACTAAATTTAATTTCAAAAAATAAAAAATCATACATATATATGCACATACGCATATACACACAGATGTTTGTGTGTGTATGTGTATATATGTATATGTATGTATTTATCCATTTATTTATTTTTAAACTTGATAAACATCAACAAATACGAGTATTTTCACATACAAAGAAGTTCAGAAAAAGAGGATTGCATATGATGAAACTGTGAATTTCTATTAGGTAAAGCTTTTTTTTTTTCAAGTATAGATTAAATTTAACACCATAGAACCAACAATATCCTGCTTGTTGGTCCCCTTCAAACTTCCTTCTGCTTTCTTCTGTGTATTTTTTAATGTTTCATTATTGTTCTTTTCTTTCTATTCTTTTTTTTTTGCCTCACTATCAATACCACCTCACTTCCCCCTTCCCACATAAACCCCTCCCTTGTAATATAGTACAGCAAAACAAATTCATACATTGGTCATGTTTGAAAATGTACATCTCTTTCTATAGCCCTTCATGTCTTTGTTGAGAGCAGGGGTGGGGAACCCATAGCCTTGAGACCACATGTGGCCATACTTGTGGATCTAGAAGGCCACATGTGGCCTCAAGGCCCAGGTTCCACACCCCTGGTCTAGAGATGGTAAACATAATCCATGGTTACTCTTTCAAAGTCATGATAGGTCATTGCATTAATCAGATTTCTTAATTCTTTCAAAGTTGTTTGTTTTGTTTTGTTTTGTTTTATACACACACACACACATATACATATATATACATATATATATGTATATATATATCATAGTCATTTTATAATTTTCTTTTCTGGTTCTACTCACTTCATTTTATATCAGTTCAGACAAGTCTTCTCAGGTTTCTCTGCCTCCATCTCCTGGAGGCCCAATGCAGATGATGATTGAGGCTCTTCTGTGTATCCTTCTCCTTGGGCAATCCCCAGTTGGAAGTTGGTTCTATTACTCACTGTGGCTCTAAGCAGCCCCAGTTAGCTGGTGAGGATTCTTACGACCTCAGGCATCTTCCCAGGAGCCATAGCACAAGCCTCAGTGTTGAGCTGACTCTGTCTCCTGTTGTCCTCTGAATATTCCCAAGTAAGCACTGCCAGGCCCTATTTCCCTAGTCAGTGACCTATCAGGGGATAGTGTTCTTTCCCATTACAATCCTGACAAGTCATAGAGGACATTCCACTGGTTGCCTTATTTATGGACATTCAACCTAGTTTTATGCCTTCCTGACATGTCCCCTCTCAGAGGTCTTATAGTTGCCCATAGATTTCAGGCCCTATTTACTGAAGGCTGGAAGAAATTCTGACTTCTTCAGCGCGTTCCTGCCCAGAGCACCCAAAGGTTTCAAGTCCTGTTTACCAATAATGGAGCCAGATTCAGGATTCCCCTGGTGCATTCCCACTCAGCACTCCCACAGGCTTCAGATTCTATTTATCAGGACTCATTCCAGCTCCCACTCAACTGGTATATCCTCCATCTCAGTATCAGCAGGCTTCTGTTCATCTTGTACAGTCATGGACTGGATGAAGGAGATTTCTTTTTGGTCTCATTGATCATTGTTCCATCTGGTTCACTTTCTTTTCAATGAAATCCATAAACAGCTAAAATGCTTTTTAAAATCCCTTGCTTTAAATTGCTTTCCATTCAGTCTTCTCTCATTCTCAAAGGAGATAATATACGTAAAGCCCTTTGCAAACCTTAAACCTCTGGATTACTCTGTAAATCTAAAGGAGCTACGTAAAACAGGAGTTTTTACAGGGGTTCAGTTCTCACCCAATTTAGTTCTCTACATTGTGCAAATAATAAATGAAAAGATGAGCAATGATGAGCTTGAATATACTCTTAGAGTCTAATTATTGGAAACACAGAGAGACCAAAACAATATTGTTGTTGTTTTTTAATATTTTACTGACACTTATTTTTAATATCACTGTCATTTCCCATTATCTACCCAAAAACAGAACCTTCCTTCACTTCAAAGAAATACAGCTAAACAAAACAAATGATTCTGACGACGTATGCCTTATTCCACATCTAAAACCTACCACTTCTCTACTAAGAAGAGAGAGGAAGTCTTTGTCATTCATCCTCTGGGGTCCTGATTGGTCATTGCATTGAACTGAGTTTTAACACTTTAATATTGCTTACCTTCACACTGTTGTCTGTATATTGTTCTTGGTTGCTCACTTTTTTTGCTGCATCAATTCCTATAGGTCTTCCCAAGTTTTCCTGAGGTCCTTATATCTCTTTTCTTTTGGCTCAAAAATATTCCATTATAACCAAATACTGTCATTTGCTCATTCATTCCCTGAATGTTAGGTACCTCCTTGTGCTACCGCACACATGTGCACACATGCACACACACACAAAGTGCTGCTAAAAATATTTTAATATATTTCGGATTTTTCTTTCTGCCTTTGGCCTATTTAGGCTATATGTTCAGCATACAGTGGTGATGTCAAAGGGTCTAAAATTATAAACAATTTGATCCCTTTTCCAGCATACTTCTAAATGATTCTCAAGAATGGTTGGGTCAATGCACAATGGTTGGGCTAATTCACATATGTGTGTGCCTACTATCTGCATATGTATACATATGTATGTATATGCCAAACTTGTCAGTCAGTAAATAAGCATTTATTAAACACTTTCAATGTGCCAACACAATGCTAAGTGCTGGGGATATAAAGAAAGGCAGGTACTATGTAACTGCCTTCAAGAAGCTCACATTCTAACGGGAGTTAGGAGGTGGGGAACAACATGCAAACAATGTTACATACAGGATACATATAATGTAAATGGAGCTTAATCTCAGAGCATTGGTGGGAGGAGGATCTGGAAAGGCCTCCTGAAGAAGGTGAAGTTTGAGCTGAGTCTTGAAGGAAGTCATGGAAGCCAGGAGATGGAGGTGAAGAGCGAAAGCATTGGAGGCGTGCGGGTGGGATGGCACAAGGGATGGAGTGTCATCTGTAAGGAAGAAGAAGAAAGCCACTGTAGCTGGATGGCAGTATAAGTGGAAGGGAGACAACTGTAAGAAGACTGGAAATGTCACTTATCTTCCCCCACCCCAACACTGACGGCTTCGTTCTTTTATTATCACTGCCCCACTCCATTCTTTGGTAATCCCTTTTGTTTCTTCACTTTCCCAGCCTTTATCCAGGAGAACAATCAACATGGTGCAGAATCCAAGCCCATGGAGAGCATCTACCTGGGGCAGAGCTTATTCCCTGGCACTAGTCTTGTTCCAAAGCCTCAAACTAGCTTGCTCACCACCCTACATCATTACAACACACAACAGGGCTGTGTGCAAGGAAACCACAACAAAACACAATAACCTTCAGAATCCAAACCCACTTCAAAGGGATTGCAGTTCTTTAGGCAGGGCCAAGAATACCAAGGTACCTTATATGACTAAGACATAGCCTTCAATGGCAAATTAACCGAAAATCAGTATAATAAAGAGAAAGGGGGCCTTGGGGGTAGGGAGGAGCTAGATGAAGAGAGAATTTCTCCAAAGTGTCCCAATTGCTTAAAAATGTAAGGGAGAGTTCTAGTCAAAACATACCCACTCAAATCCTTTTTTAGTCTCCACAGCTGCAACAATAAGATATAATCCCACAGAAGTCTGGGTCCATTTACCATAACCTTTCCAAGGAGAGATGGCCTATTCTTTAGGGCCATGCTTACTTTTAACATTCTTCTGGCCCCACATCCTGGGACCTTACCCCACCCCCACAGGATGGGAGGATTCTTAAAGGTTTTCCACTGAGAGTTAAGAAGAAACTCCAGATGAGAATCTGTCACACTGAAGCCACCCTCTTCAATGCTTAGCCTTTGTCCCCAGCCATCTCTGTGTCTGCCTCTGCAGAGCTCTGAGGCATGCATCCCAGAATTCATCTCCCAGGTGGGTTTTAAGAAACAAGGGTTAGAGTTAGAGTTCAATAGCTAGAAGATAATTGATTCCAATCACTCCCATTTACAAATAAGGAAACTGAGTCCCAAACCGGCAAAGTGATTTAGCCATGGTCGTAGAGTTAAGACAAGAATAATAGCTGTCATACAAATTACACTTTAAGGTTGATAAAGCATTTAATATATATTATCTCACTGAAGCTTCACAGCAACGCTTAAAGGGAGGTAAGGTAAATATTGCAGTGCCCATTTTACAGAGGAAACTCAAAGAAATTAAATGATATGCCTAAAGTCATTAAGTTAATATGTGACCGAGTCAATATTCAACCCAAGACTAGAATACTACTCTACTCTTTCTAATTTTTCAGAAACCAGGACTTGAATCTAGCTCTTCTGACCCAAAATTACCTTATACTTACATATGGCCATCTTTTCTAACTCATACCTGAAATATAATCCCCTCTAGAATATGCTCATTTGGTTGTCCTACCTCTGTTTAAAGACTTCCAATGAAGGGGATGCATTATCTATCGATGCATCCCATTCCACCGGCAGGTAGTTCTAATTGTTAGGAGGCTTTTCCTTACATCCACTCTAAGTCTACTTCTTTGCAATTTCTACCCATGGCTCTTAGAGCCATAAAGTCCTCTAGGATCAAATAGACTAAATCTGATCCCTCCTATCTATAAAAGCCCAACAGATACTTAGAGGCAACTTCTATGTTCTCTGTAAGTCTGCTTTTTCCAGGCTGAACGTCCCCAGTTCCTTTAACCACTCCTTGTGTGTCATGTGCCATTCTGATTGACCTCTGATGTTCTTCCAGTTTAGCAATGTCCTTCCTAAACTGGGGCCAGCTTAGAACTGAACACAATATTCCAGAGCTGACGTGACAAAGGCAGAGTGCAGAGGGACTGTCAAATTTTGGCTCCTACAAGGTTTTTCTCCCTTGATGCAGTTCAACATCGCATTAACTTTTTTGACCACGGCCTTACACTGTTGACTCATATGGAGCTTTCAGTCTATTACAAGCCCCAAACTTTTTTCAAACTCCTGCCTAATCATGCCTCTAACATATTGTACTTCTAAACTTGATTTTTAAAACACTCAAATACATGTATGTATGTATGTATACATCTATATGTGTGTATATGTGTATGTATATATATATATATATATATGTATGTAAGTAGCAATAAAGTGTGGACCCCACAGATGTAGCAAGATATGGTAGGGCCTATCATTGTATGGCTCAAAAGGAGGCAGAATACACATTTTTAGCCTCTTTTCTCCCCACTCTTCTCCAAGAGAGACTTTCATTCCTGCCAGAACAGGAAGCAGGAAGCTGGGGCCAGAGACTACCATTTTGTTCTCCTCAGAGAGAGGGTACCAGATTAGAAGTATATCTATCTGCTCCCTTAAATATTGTTTGTTTGGGGGGGCTATGCTCAGGTTCTATCTAACTTCTGATTGCTTCGTCATTTTTTGAGAGGAAGGGGACCCCAAACTCTATAACCAAGGCTTGACTGCTTTCCCACCTAATACCAGTTCCACAATGAACATACATAATGAATAGCAAAGAAGCACATTTATCCAAATCACAGCAAAAACCAAAATCAGAAAAGGTATACCAGACAATTGGTATGTGTTTATGTATGTAACCGTACAAACCATAATACGTATACAAATATATTATGGTATGTTTACAAGAGTAAAAGAGCTCTCCCATTGGGAAAGAGATAATTCATCTCAACCAAGAGAAAGTATCCTTGATCTTACCCAAAGTGAAATTCCTCAAAATTTCTAGTGCAGTAAACTGGGAATAGGGAAGTGGTGGAGAATGTTGGTTCTTCTCATGTCTTCCCAGAGTCTTTTCCTTCAGCTACCTGAAGTGGGGTTGGCTTCTACCATCTTCTCTCCAAAAGCTGGAAGCCAGGGGTGCCCAAATCATTTCAACAATAGAAAAAGACTTGAAGCTTCACCAGTCCCAAAGGGGACTGGCTCTGAAGAGTCCTGAATGGGGACTGGCTAAGGGGAGTTCTTTGCCTTCTCACCATCTCCACCCTCCTCACATGGAGCAGTGCATTCTGCTCCATGGGAAGCAATTAGGGAGAGTGTCCCATACCAATGGGCATTGGGTCAGGGGATATACAAATATATTTACATACACATACTTTTTAATTTTTATATATGTCTGTATGTGTGTGTGTGTGTGTGTGTGTGTATACCCAGACAAACTAACTCAATGGACTGCCCAATGAACTTCATGTCATAATGTGGACATAAGTATTCTCCATCTATTTGGTTTTTTCTTATGCAGATTATTAGGCTGGTTTTGTTGATTTGCTTCTGGGTCTTTTTTTTAAAGACTATGGATCTCATTGAAAAATCCGTGTAACATTTTCTGGCTTGCTGCTTGCTGCAGTCAGCACAGTATCTTCTGCAAACAGGAGGAGCACCTGGAGGATGTCGCCACCTAAAATGAAACCTTCTTCCATTTATATTTTGTGCAGGATATCCTCCAAGACTGTGACGATGACTGGTGGTGAGCATATATCCCTATGTTCTGGTCATTTAGCCAAATTGTCTTGGTGGTTGCATTTATCAAGGAATATGGTCTGATCTTAATATCTGCACAGAAGAGACTCAGTGGAAAAGGGGGCTTGAAGCAGAGATACTTTGGAATCAGCTGAGACAGGCTCACTAGGTTGAATTGTTAAATTTTCAGTATGAGCATTTACACCATGGAAATCAGCAAATGCTATAATTCACAGGTTGATTTAATGTTTTGTTGATATCTAGACTTAAAAAAATGATGGAAAAATGTTAATGAGGAAGACTAAACTTAAAGTGTGTCTTGAATACATTTTTTTTTCCTCAAAGAAGCAGTTGTTAACCGTTTACCTGCACACCCCTGGCTTGAAGGTTGCTTTTGTCCCTATCAAGTCAGATGCATTTTTACAATCAACGAACAATAGACATAGAAGGCTCTTCTTAAATCGGGGTGAGGGGGAAGTGATTTAGGATGACAAATAGCTAGAGAAACATATTCAGAAACTCTTCTGTACATTTCTATAACCTTCCTTCACCCCACTGGGGTTGGCAAGAAGTAGGTCTTAGTGATCATAAGACTATCTCAGTTCACATTCTTATGAAGTTACCCAATTGGTCCAAAAGAGCTGGTGGGGGAGAGGCAGAGAGGGAATGATGTATATCAGCAAATTTCCCTATCAGCACACCCCTGAAAGAGCCATTTGTTAGGGTAACAGGAGCAGTTTCTGGTTCACATCCAAGATGGAAACTAGACTGGAGCAGCCCCAGGCTATCTCAAGGTGTCACTGGAGCAGGCCTGCTAACACCCTTTGCATCTGTAACTTCTTACAGATGTCATTCCCACCCTAACATCTTAATGGTGAAAAGCTGGAATTGGAGAGTACCAAGGATAGAGCAGGATTTTCAAAGCACTGCAAAGAGGAGAGGCTCCTTTTGATCCAAGAATGATTTAAAATCAGAAAGACTTGGACTGAATGAGTCAGCCCCGACAATACCCTGCATAAATAAGGGGCAAAAACTGTCCCCCAACCTTAGGGAACATGTAGGGTAAGGATGGAAAGTGACAATCAAAAAGAATACTAGGCTTGGAGTCAGAAAACCTGGGAAGCCAGGAGGTGGAGGTGAGGAGAGAGAATATTCCAGATGTGGGGTGTAATCAGGGAAAAGGAGTAGAGTCTCCTATGCCACTGACTTCTAGAATAAGTGAGAAAATGTAGGGAGGAGCCAGGAGGGGAAGGACACTCAAACCCTTAAAGGTATACTAGAGCACAGAGATGGTAAGTGTCAGAAAATGAACGTGAACTCAGCTCTCTGAAAGGAAAGATGGAAAGTAAAGAGGAAACAGGAACAACCTCCTAATTTCAGGTCTGTGTGAAGAAGGAAATCACCATTCTGTGCCTCAGTTTACCACTTGTATAAAGGTAGCTAAAAAAAGATACTCTATCCCTGTGTGCTTCACAGCAACTAGATGGTGTAGAAGATACAGCACTGAGCCTGGAGTTCAAATCTGGCCTCAGAAGCTTACTAGCTTCTGTGCTTCTGGGAAAGTCACTTTACCTCTGCCCATCTCAACTTCCTCTTCTGTAAAACGGCCTCACCTGAGGCAGCCAGATGGCTAGCGGATAGAGCACTGAGCCTGGACTCGGGAGGACATGAGTTCAAATTTACCCTCAGACACTTACTAGCTGGGTGACCCTCGGCAAGTCACTTACCCTCTGTTCCTCTTAATCCACTGGAGAAGGAAATGGAAAACCACTCCAGTGTCTTTGCCAAGAAAATCCCAGTTGGACCTGCCGGACTGAACAACAACCACAAAATGGGGATAATAATAGCATCCTAACTCCCAGGGTTCTTGTGAAGATCAAATGACATCAGATTGTAAAGCACTCAGCCTAGGGCCTGGAATTCAAGTCCAGCCTTCGCACTTACTAGCTGTGTGACACTGAGCAACTCAGTTAACCTCTGATTGCCTCAGTTTCCTCATCTATAAAATAGGAATAATAGTAACACCTACTTCCCAGTGTTCTTGTAAGGATATTATTTTTTGGTGAGATAATATCTGTAAAGAACTTAGCACAGTGCCTGCCCGGCAATACATAATTACTTGTTCCTACACACATTCACACTACATGGTATAGCTTAGTTAAGTATTGTTAATTTGCATTTTTTAATTTTTTTATTAATTTTAAACTTAAATACCGAATGAGGGGGGAAAGAATATTTCCATGTACAGATTAGAACACAGAGGATTCAATAAAAAAAAACATAAATTTCCATTTCAGACTGTTTATTATTAAAAAAAAAAAAGCTATGTAATAAATACTACACATTGTTTTCAAAACTACCCAGCTTTTCTGTGCTTCCTTCTTCTCTGCTATGCACTTTTTTTCTCTCTCCCTCCCCACTGCACCCTAGAAAAGACTACAATTAAACACAAGATAATTTGCATTTAAATACCACTTCACATACACCATTATATGGCCTACCACTGGCTTAGCTGCAGGATGATTAGTTTTTGGTCACTGCAACTCTCAGAAATGATTGCAAAACTGAAAGGCTGCAATCTATACTGATCATAGGAGTACCCACCCTGAGGAATTTCCAGATCCCAGAAGTATTTAAGTATTTATGTACATGAGATCATTTGATCCATATCCTTAGATATAGACAATGCCAGATTTATTATCCCTATTTTTGCTGATCAGAAGATCATAATTTTAGAACCAGGAGGGACCCTAGGCCAGCCACCTCATTCGGCAGATGAGACAATGGAAGCCCAGAGCCAGAAGTTACTTGTCTATGGTCACACAGCTAGTTAGTAGTAGCAAATCCAGGAGATAATAATAGCTTACATTTAAACAGTAATTTTCTCCCAACAACTCTGCAAAGTAGGTAGTTCATATTACCATACACATTTTGTACAATAAAACCAAGGTTCATAGAATTTAGGTTGCTTGCCTGTAGTTACATAAAGTCAACAATCATTTATCCAGCACTTACTTAAAAAGATCAATGTGACATATAAATAGTATCTCTTGACTCCATTCCAGTACTCTTTCCTCTGTAAGATGCTGTCATCTTGCTTTTGGTCTTTATATCCTTCATATCCTTATATCTTCATATAACTTCATATCCTTCATATGCCAACAAAGTAGCCATTTAATAAAAGCCTGTTCATTGACTGACTGTATGAAGTACAGAGGACCTCAATGATGAAACAGCCAATGCCATCCCAGAAAGCTTAGGTTAAACACAGGTTAATAAATCAGTCAGAATTTGAATCCAGGGCCTCAAATGTTCAATCTAGTCCTCATTTCCACTGTATCATTTAACTACAAAGTACGCATTGCTAAGCCATTTAAAAGGCTCTAATTCATATGTCCAAGTTAGCTAACTCAACTCTCTTGTGGGAGCAATTTAGCACAGACTAGCCCAGGCCAGTTCTCTACATCAGCTGAATGTGTGAAATGATAGTATATATGAGTGGAATGAATACTTTTATTTTTCCAAAAGCAAGAACTCACCTCCAACTTCTTTTCAGTCCTACCACAATCCCACAGAAAATAAATAGAATGGGGAATAGGGGTCAGCAGGAGAGCTGCAAAACTCTGGAGTTTTGCAAACCTTTGCAAGTTTCACCAGAGTTTATTTCAAGGATGAATCATGTTAAATAAGATGAGAACTACTCTGGCCAACTGACTTCCAGATAAAAGACAGAAGCTTTCCTCTTATTTTTGCCCCTCACATCAGCGATGTCTATAGTTCTCAGCACAAAGATCAGATTTCATAGCTGTGATGAAAGTTAGCATTACACTATTCCTTTTCTTGGGCATGATGGGAAGACCTGTCTACTATGAATCACTAATGATTAAGTACATTTTCCCCTCAATAAATGGGCCGTGTCTGCTTAAAAGAACCAGATTTTAGATAAATTAACATTATCCAGTAGTTAAACATGTTGTGTCTCAAAACAATGACTGGAGAAAGACAACTTCCCTAGATTCTCACTGGCTGGGTCATATTTAAAGTCGTAAAAACCTGATTGGAAGCAGAAGGAAGGTGGGGATGGTCAAAAAGGACAGACCCAATCAGGACTGTGTTGGAAAATGGTTAACAATTGGCATCGGAAAATGCTCAACACGTTTTTAAGCTTAATTTGCATTACTTGATCATTTTCTTGAGTTTAAATAACCAGTAAAATAGTAAATCAAGCCTTGATTTATGCATTTGGCCATTTCTGAGGTATGAATGCTTATACTGCAAATTTAACATTGTGCTCTCAAGGTGCTCTCAGGTTCATGCTGACTTCAGAACACCCCTGGAACCAATTAGGAGGGGGTGGATAAGACCAGTAGGCAAATGGAAATATAATGACCATTATTTAGCAAATAAATAGGTTTTACACTGAAAAGACCAAAGCCATTGAGGGGTTGAGGAGGAAAGCCGGCCTGACACTGAGAGAGTAGAACCAGAATGTACATGCAATGCTTCCTTCTGGTTGTTAAATTATTTCAGTCGTGTCTGACTCTTCGTGACCCCATTTGGGTTTTCTTGGCAAAGATACTGGAATGATTTGCCTTTTCTTTCTTCAGCTCATTTTACAGATGAAGAGCTGAGGCAAACAGGGTCAAGTGATTTGCCCAGGGTCACAAGCTAGGAAGTAGCTGAGGCCAGATTTGAACCTGGGTCTTCCCGGCTCCCAGGTACAGTGACTTTATCCACTGCACCACTTAGCTTTCCTTACATACTACACAGTAAAATGTTATTAAGGAGGAGGAGGAGGAGGAGGAGGAGAGACAGAGACAGAGAGAGAGAGAGAGAGAGAGAGAGAGAGAGAGAGAGAGAGAGAGAAAGAGAGAGAGGGAGAGAGAGGCAGAAACAAAAGAAAAAGAATTAATAAGAGTACAATATAGAAGACTGCTGGATTTGGAACAAGAAAACTGGTTTGAACCCCAGCCGAGTGTGACCTTGGACAAGTCACTTAGCCTCTGTTTCACCATCTGAAAAATGAAGGGGTTGAACTAGAGAATGGCCTCTGAGGTCTTTTCAAGTTCTAAATCCAAGATAGAGACAACTAGGTGGGGCAGTGTATAGAGCACCAGACCCAGAAGAAGGAGGACCTAAGTTCAAATCCAGTCTCAGACACTTACTAGCCGTGTGACCCTGGGCATGTCACTTCACCCTGTTTGCCTCAGTTTTCTCATCTGTAAAATAAGCTGGGGAAGGAAATGGCAAACCACTCCAGTGTCTCTGCCAAGAAAACCCCAAATGGGGTCACAAAGAGAAGGACGCAACTGAACAGCAACAACAACAGATCTAAGATATATGTCTCTATTTCCTCGGCTGTAAAACAAGGGACTAGATAATCTGCAGAGTGCCTTTTAGATCTAAATTCTATGATTCAAAAGAGGTGAAGATAGAATAAGCAAAGTCAAAAATAAGTCATAAGAACAAAAGCAAGAAACAAAGAAAAGAGGAAGAAAGTGGCCACGGTTTGATTCCTTCAGAAAACCTTGTTCTCCACAATAGCTGCAAAGAATTTCCATTTGCATTCTGATGTTGGCAGGAGTATGGTGCTTGAAAATCAAATGCACATGAGTTAGAACTCACTAACAGAAAAAAAAACCCAGGAAAGCCTTATCAAAATTGGCATGTAAGGCCTCCCATTCTGAGGCCTTCCTCCAGTGAACAAACCTGACAAACAAAAGTCCAATATAATAAAACAATTTGATGAAATAGCCATTTATTCAGAAAAGACAATATCCCTGAGGACAGGCAGTAATACTCGGCTTCAGATGTCCAGATATAAATGCTCAGTGAGGACAAAACAACAACAACAACAACAACAGAAATAACAAACTAGAGATGCTAATATACAAGAAGGAGAATGTGACCTCATAGGCCACAGTCTTAGTAGGACGTGACCTCTAACTGGAATACTACAGTGGAAGGGTAAACTTTATACAAAAGGAACAAATTAGATGAACTGGGCAGTGAAATTACATTGTGTCCTTGGACTTATTAATCTATGACTATGTAACTTGTACACTCTTGACCCATTCTCTCAGGGTCAAGCCAGCTGCATATCCCCTAAGGATTGCAGGAAATGATGCTGATGGGTTGAGGTGTCCTTTCTCTACTGCCATTGGCTTAAGCTCCCCTGACTGTGTTCTTCCCATTGTTTGTGGTTTGTAACTAATAGCTCATTTATATTTATCCATTTAACTTCTATTAGTTTTTACAAAGCATTATTTGCTTCAAAAATATAGTAGGAACAAAGTACAAGCATTTTCCCCAATACTCTTCCCTACACTACCTTGGTTTCTAGGGGAGAGTAGACGCAAAACTTAGTTCAGTTCCTACATGGCAATGGTCCCACAAAATTAAAGCTGAAAAGCAATGTTGCTGCCAAATTAATCCTTATCTTAGTCACCACTGACCTGGGTCTAGAAGGTCACTCTTTGCTTCTTGGACCATTGACACTGGACTGGCTGTAATATCTAGCCTGGAACCTAGGCTCTGAAATACCAGGATACCGAACAGTCCTCATGATGATATTTTGAGCCCACTAGGTCTTAATATCATAATCCCTTTTACATAAAATGGAAAAGAACAAACAAAAAGCCAAGGACAAGGGCCAGATTGCCTAAGTGTTAGGGCCCAAGGCCTCCCACTTATTGCACTATCTCTCACTGGACTTCATTCTCATGAAATCATAGTCATGATAAACTCAAAGAGGTCACTGAATGAAGAAAAAAAACACATGAGGCAAAAAAGTGGCTGAAATGGACTGATTTAGGGCTGCCTACACTTCTGGTTGAGTTGTTTCAGTTGTGTCTGACTCCTTGGGACCCCAAGGTGGTACAGTAGATAGACCTCTGGGCCTGGAGTCAGGAAGACCTGAGTTCAAATCCAGCCTCAGACACTTACTAGCTGTGTGACCCTGAGCAAATCACTTAACCCTATTTGCCTCAGCTTCTTCCTCTGTAAAATGAGCTAGACAAGGAAATGGCAAACCAATCTTGTAGCTTTGCCAAGAAGACCCCAAATAGGGTCATGAAGAGTCACACACAATTGAAATGACTGAACAACAGTAGTTCTAGCTACATAGCCAACCAAAAGAAAGGGCTCCTCCAACCACGTGGTTAGCCTATCAGAACCAGTTACAAAATGTAAAATCATGATCCACAGTCTCTTCAGGGTACTTCCCTCATACATCATTATAATCATCCCAGAAACAAGTTCCCTAGCGCCTTCTGTATGGAGGAATTAATAAATGCTTATTGACTGGAGGGCTGACTTTGAAGGATTAAAAATGTATATTACCAAGCAGGCAATTGAAAGGGACATGACAGGTATGAGCAGGCAGTAGCATATAACCAATGAGGAACTCCAAAGAAGAGAAGGAGTAAATGAGGACAACAAGAAAAGGTATGATAGGAAAAGAAGAGCTGGTCACATGGCAAGAGCAAAGGACGAAGGGGTGGGTGGCCAAAAGACTCCACTGGCATTCTTAAAACATCAAGAGAAAGCAAAGAAGGCTTCCACCACCCTACAGGAAACTTAAAGGAGGTGATGCATCATATGTATAAAGCATACGATGGGCAGGCATGGATGGGTCATGATCTTGATCTTTGGAGGGAACCCACAAGTCATTTAGGTCACAGACCTACCTGGGTGTTTGAATATACTATAAGTATTTATGTGGTCTGTCAGCACTTTGGGAAGCAGAAATCAAAATAACCCAAAATGGGTCATGCTAGACCACATTCATCTCCTTTTCTGACAGGGTTATTAGATTGGTAGATCAGGTGAATGCTATGGATATACACCTGGATTTTATTAAGGTATTTGACTGAATGACAGAAACTAGGCACAGACCAAAATCTTACACCATATACCAAGATAAGGTCAAAATGTCTACATGATTTAAACGTAAAGGGTGATACCATAAGCAAATTAGGAGAGCAAGGAATAGTTTACCCATGTAGAAGGGAAGAATTCATGACCCAACAAAAAGACAGCATTACTAGACATAAAATGAACAATTTTGATTATATTAAATTTAAGGTTTTCACACAAACAAAACCAATGCAACCAAGATTAGAAGGAAAGCAGAAAGCTGGGAAACAATTTTTACATCAAGTGTCTCTGATAAAGGCCTCATTTCTCAATATATTGAGAGAGAGATATAAAGAATATATAGAGAACTGATTCAAATTTATAATATAAGTCATTCCCCAATTGATAAATGGTCAAAGGACATAAACACACGGTTTTCAGGTGAAGAAATCATATCTATAGTCATATGAAATAAAATGTTCTAAATCACTATTGAATAGAGACATGCTAAGTAAAACAACTCTGAGGCATCACCTCACACTAATCAGATTGGCTAATACGACAGAAAAGGAAAATAATAACTATTAAAGGGGATATGGGAAAATTGGGACACTAATGCACTGTTGGTGGAGTTGTGAATTGATCCATTGGTTCTGGAGAGCAATTTGGAACTATGCCCAAAGGGTTATAAAACTATGCATACCCTTTGATTCAGCAATACCACTACTAGGTCTGTATCCCAGAGATTAAAAAGGGGTTGGGGGATAAGGACCTATTTGTACAAAAATATTTATAGCAATGCTTTTTGTGGTATCAAAGAAGACCTATTTGTACAAAAGTATTTATATCAACTCTTTGTGGTATCAAAGAATTAGAAATTGAGGGGATGCCCAACAACTGGGGAATGGTTGAACAAGTCGTGGTATATTATTGTAATGGAACATTACAGTGCTGTAAGAAATGACAAGCAGGCAGTTTTCAGAAAAACCGGGACTTATATAAATCGATGCAAAGGGAAGTGAGCAGAACCAGGAGAACAATGTACACGGTAATAGCAATACTGTATTATGATCAACTGTGAATAACTTAGCTATTCTTTGCAGTACAATGATTCAAGACAATCCCAAAGGGCTCATGATGAAAAATGCTATCCATCTTCAGAGAAAGAACTAATGGAGTCTGAATGCAGATCAAAACACGTATTTTTCACTTTCTGTATTTTTTTCATGGTTTTATTTCCTTTGAGTAAGTGTCTTCTTTCACAAGATGACTAATATGGTAACATGTTTTGCATGATTGAATATGCAAAACCTATATCAAATTGCTTACTGTCACAGGGTGAGGAGAGGTAAGGGAGGGAGAGAGAAAATTTGGAACTCAATATATTTTTAAATGAGTGTTGAAAATTGTCTTTGCATGTAACTGGGGAAAATAAAATATTATTTTTAAAAGATACTTGACTGATCCCAATATTAATAATAAACATTTGTACAGTGCCATCAAGATTTACAAAGTACTTTCATTCCAGTAATACACTGAGGTATAAACAGTATCTCATGCTGTCCTTCAGAATGTGACAGAACCAGGTAGATTGGATGATAGTCTACTCAGGGAATTAAGAAGTAATTGACTGGCCAGAGCCAAAATGTTGTGGCTCATGGATTGATGTGGTTGGGCAGAAAGTTCTCTAGAAAGGTTTGCATGGGCTCAATCCTGGATCTAGCCATTTTTATCATTTACTCAAATAAAGACATAGAAGGCATGCGTAACCAATTTACAGATCACAGACCAATGGAATCTTAGGCTTAGAGATGAATTAGGGCCCTCTAATTCAACCTCTTCCTTTTATAAATAAGAAAACTGAGGCCCAGAGGAGTTTAGCAACTTACCAAAGGCACACTGGCAATGAAAGAAGAACATTCAGCACAAAACTGACCTAAGTAAGCAATAATATTCACTACATCCTTGTGACCAGTTGGCAATCAGATGGGGCAAAGTTTTTCAGCACAAAAGGAATTTTTGTTGTTGTTCAGTCGTGTCCAAAGTCTTGGCAAGGATACTGGAGTGGTTTGCTGTTTTCTTCTCCAACTTGTTTTACAGATAAGGAACTGAGGCAAACATGGTTAAGTGACTTGACCTGGGTTACACAGCCAGTAAGTGTCTGAAGCTAGATTTGAATTCAGAAAGATGAGTCTTTCTTTTTCCAATCCCAATGCTCTATCCACTGTGCCGCCTAGCTACCGCATCCTTATGACCAGTTGGTAATTATATGGGGCAAAGGTTTTCAAGACCAAGAAGACAGCTTAGTAAATTAACAATATGATCTTTCATGGACATCAACCTTTAGAGTAGGAAGCTCTAGACAAGATATTTCAGAGATTATTTTCGGGAAAGTATTGCTCTTGTATCCTGAAGTATCTCAGTCTTCTATAGCAGGATGGAAAATTTGAAAAGAGCAGATGATTGATAAGAAAGTCCTCTTATCTGGCTGGGCTGAAAGGTAGTAGCCAACTGCATCTCAAATGCAATATTGTTTGCCTTAGCAGGTTTGCAATAGGGAAAGAAGGAGAGGAAAGAAGCATTTATTAGGTGCCTACTATATGCCAGGTGCTGTGCTAAGTGCTTGACAAATATCTCATTTGATCCTCACAAAAACCTTAGGAATTAGATGCTGTTATTACCTCCATTTTACAGTTGAGGAAACTGAGGCAGAGAGAGGTTAAATGACTACCAAGGATCACAGAGCTAGTAAGAGTGTGTTGAACGCTGGATTTGAACTCAGATCTTCCTGATCCTTGGGCCAGTGCTCAATCCTCTGCACCATGCTGTCTCAATAACCTACTTTATTTTGTTATTTGCCCTTTTTGTGAGTATGTCCTATCCTTAGACCAGGGTGGGGAACCTGCATTAGACTATAAGCCCCTTGAGGGCCTAGATCTTTTTTATACCTCCCACAGTGCCCAGCACAGTGCCCCATACATTGTATGGATGCAATAAGTGTTTATGCTGCTGATAATGATGATTTTTAAGATGTTATAAAAAAAAAACTTCTAGCCTTCTTTATCCTTCCTATCTCTTCATTGCCAGAAAAGACCAAAATGTAGTTATTGACTTTATTCCTCTAGTATCTATGATTCACTCACTACCTGAGGATCTAATGAACTAGCATAACCATCACATTTTTCAGATCAGGAAATTAATGCCCAAAGAGGTTGCTATTTGCCCAAGTGCATAGGTAATTAGTAGCAGAGTCAGGACTAGAATGCAGGTTTCTAAACCCTTGGGCCACACCCTGGTGCCTCCCTCACATGATTTCATGTGATCTTGAGAACAACTTTATGTGATAGGCCACTTTTTCAGCTGACCAACAAAGACATTCAATTACTTGACTCAGATCACAGAGATGATTAATAGAAGATCCAAGATTAAAATTCAGGTCTCCCATTTCAGCCTCCTTCCCACTAGACCATAAGCCCTTCTGGGTCATGTTTGGGCTTTGGTTCACCTAGGGGTTGCAGCAACAGTGAGACAAGTTTGATTCATAGCAGGGCTTTCATGACTGGAACAATTATAATTTCCAGAATCGGTTTTACATGTACATACGTATGTTTAAATATATATATAATGTGTTTGTTTAGGTGCATAAATATGTGTCATATATTATATTTGCACTACACTTTAAGGATCTATAATTTCATCCATGTGAATACTGTCAAGACATTTAGGAGACATCTTATTTTTCAGAGCTAAGGCCCAGAAAGCAGGCTGTGCCCCAAGCTTGGCATAACAACAATCCTCACCCTCTGGCAAAATCACATAATCATTGTATAGCTTTGACCAGCACCAGGTGTTCTCTGAGCTCAGACAAGCACCGGACAAGCACCTGTGTTCCAGTCGTGAAGCCCAGCTATGAATCAAACTTGTCTCACTGTTGCTGTGACCCCTCGTTGTCAGGACTACAGTGCACTGCGTAGCCATTGGTATAGGTATTGAGGTTTACCCACACTGCCTTGGGTCCCCCCACTAGGGGCAGGGCCCTGGCACATGTGTCTAATTTGCCTCTTTGCTAGAAATCTGTTTCCCTCATTGTGAAATTAAATTTCGGTTTGATTCCTGACTCTCCTGATTTGTTCGGCTCAGGCCATCCACAGTTTAGAGGCTGGTTTGGTCCGGGTGACAATACTTAACGCAACCAACATTTATTAAGAGCTTACTATATGCCAGACACTGTGCTAGGGGCCATAGATGCAAAGATAAAAATGAATCTGTCTCTGCCCTCAAGGAGATTACATTCTGCTTGGGTTAGGTAAACAACATGTGAACAGACAAGTAAATATGTATATACAAAGTAATTTCAAGAGAGAACTCTTAAAAACTAGAAGTTGGGGAGGGTGGAGAATCATGAAAGGCTTCATTTGGGAAGTAGTATCACCACTTAGCTTTAAAGGGAGCTAGAGATTCTCAGAGGCAGATGTGAGAAGGCAATAGATTCCAGGCATAAAGGACTACCTTTTTAAATGTCTAAAAGTTAGATACAGGTTGTCATGTAAGAGGAGCATCTAACAGGCCAGGTTGACTCTAACAGAGGTGTATGAAGAGTAGTGATATGAAATAAAACAAGAAAGGTGGGGGCCATGTCAAGAAAGCTTTTAAATAATAACAAGTTAAACATTTTGTATTTCATTCTAAAGATGATAGAAAACTGCTGAACATCTTTGGGTAGAGGGGTAGGGGTAATACAATCAGACTCATATTTTAGAAATATGATTTGAAAGCTGGGTCAAAGATAAATTAGAAAGCGGAGAGAGCCTAGAAGCAAGGAGATCCATTAGGAAGCTATTAAAATAGGCCCAGTAAGATGTGATGAGTCTACACTATGGTAGACTATGGAAATGAAAGATGCTGTGGAAGGAGAATTGACAGGATTGACAAATGATTGGATATGGGAGACAAGGGAGAGGGAAAAGTTAAGAATGATTCCAATGCTATAAATAAAGGAGACAGCAGTCATAATGTTACCCTCAACAGAAATGGAGAAGCTGAGAGGAGGAACAGGTTTGGGTAAAAATGTAATCAGTTCCATTTTGGACATGGAGGATTGAATCAGTTGTTCAGCAGATCAGGAAAGACAGTAGGACTGGATTTTAGAATTATTTGCAGAAAGAAGATAACTGAACCCAGGGGAACTGAAAAGATTACCAAGGAAGAGAGTATAGAGAGAAAAGAAAAGAGAATTCTAGAAAGAAATTTGGGAAATTTCCACATTGTGAGTATAGCTGGTCATTCCTAGGAGTTTGGTGATTAGGGAAGTGAAAGGTTTTGTTTTGTTTTGTTTTAAATTACGAGTGAAATCTGGAGATGTTTGTAAGTGGTGGAGAAGGAACTGAAAGATATCTCAATCCTTCTATAACTTAGTAGATGATCTTTGAGAGCTATTGCTATGACCAAACAAATTCATCTCCCTGCCATGAGTCTGATAATGAGGCTTTCCAAGCTTGGTTATGCTAAAGGTCATATTCAAAGCCTTTTCAACTTAGTAGGACTATCCAGAGTTTGCATTTAATTGTAATAAATAGCTTTTAAGAATCCAGGGCACTTTCCATGTCATGATGAGGCAGTGAAAGAGGACTTTACACTACATTTTTGTTAAACATAAAATATATCTTACATGTAGCTACATCTAAATAACATGATGTATGTTTATGGGAAAGTATATCCCAAGTTTGGGAGAGAAGTTGGGGTGGGGGGAAACTGTTTTGTTGCAACTATGCCATTTCTGTAAATGCCTTTGTTTTGAGCTAATTGTGTCAACTGGCTGACTATTGAAGGTATATACGTTGGTGGGGGCTTCTGAGCTACAATTTTGAAAGTATGAACCCAGAGAATACCTTAAACCTGAGGGAGTTATCCTTGAGAAACTCTACCTTCAAGTACAATTCACAGGGGTAGCCCCAAGGGGGTAAAATATTTAATTAGCAGATAGAGAATTCAAGGGAAACAAAATCTCTCCCATGTAGATTCAACCTAGCTAAGGTTACTGCCCCATTAACTAAAATATTATTAAAAGTACAGAGAAAATCATGGGAGCTTGGCAAAAAAAAAAAAATGCTTTAAAACAGAAAATCTTACACAAGGGAATAGATGAGGTAAGTGTTGAGTCTCAACATCTACCCTGCCATAATCTTTACACACTAAGACTTTGAACACTATTCATTGGCTAAGTTATACATGCCCTGGAGTAAAGTTAGGTGCCAGAAACACAGCCCCCAAGTTTTTCTTCTTTTCTCCATGACTGAGTGGGTGTTGCCTGTAGACACCGTCTGAGGCTCACTATTTTAAAATACTGGAATTCCCATTTCATCCCAACCAGGCCAATGGACAAGAGTGACTGCTTTCTTTTTCAGAGGCCAATATAAAATGATTTCTTTATTGTTTTAGCTTAGTTGTCTCACAGAATTCCCTACACTGCTATCAAAGCTGTTTCCCTGATCATCAAGGGTTTGAAAAATAGAATGACAAAGTCAGGGCTACTAACAGCTACTGGATCTTAATTATTCTCTCACCTAGTGCTATGAAAAGGGGAATGAGAACCTGAGGGAAAACAGACAAGCCAGACAGTCCCATTTTGGGATTGTGGTAATGGTAAGTGGGAGAAAGCATTTCAATTCAATAAACATTCACAAAATGCTTACTGTTTATAAGATAATAAGAGGTAGACCTAAAGGAGGTATGGAGATTAAAAAAAAAAAAAGACTACAATTTTTACCCTTAAGGAGCTTACTATCTACCACATCTGTCAGAGAAGCTAAAAAATGTACAATAACTATAAAACAAAATTGAAGATGATGAGTGTACAAGAGAGTTACAAACAAGATACTGAGAGAGTTTCAGCTTGGGGAGTCAGAAAAGTTATGGCAGCCAAGGAAGTAAAGAGTACCAAGACAGAAGAGCTATAGGATTTAAGTCTTATCCATTAGATTCACTGTCACTGCCAGCTTCAGCAAGGGCAAACCATAGCCCTAGGCAGGGGTGGGGAACCTGCGGTCTTGACGCCACATGTGGCCTTCTAGGTCCTTGGGTGCAGCCCCTTGACTGAATCCAAGTTTTACAGAACAAATCCTTTTATTAAGGGAATATGTTCGATGAAGTTTAGATTCAATCAAAGGGCCACTCTTGAGGACCTAGAGGGCCACATGTGGCCTTGAGGCCTAAGGTTCCCCATCCCTGCCTGGAGTAATTAATTACTTACCACCTAACACTCTGCCTTAGACTCTTATTAAAACTGCTGTCTTCTGTGTCTGAGAAGCAAAGGACTTGGAGTAGGGAACCAAGGCCCCTTGTCTGCTGCGTGTTCCCTGTTTGGAAGAAGCTATGACTGGACTCAGGAAAAATAAGGCTCTAGACTACACATGTTGCAGGAAGGTACAGAATGCCATTCTAGGTGTTCCGTGTCTCCAGAAATGAGTACTACTCCTTAAAATCTATCCTCTTACAGACTGCCAAGATGTTGGAAATTTCTACCAGTCGAATGATCTATCGGAAATCTAAGTTAAAGGGGGCAGCTAGGTGGCACAGTGGATAGAACACCGGCCCTGGACTCAGGAGGACCTGAATTCAAATCTGGCCTCAGACACATAACACTTACTAGCTATGTGACTCTGCGCAAGTCACTTAACCCCAATTGCCTCACCAAAAAACAAAAACAAAAACAAAAACAAAAACTAAGTTAAAAATACAAAGCCACTGCTTAGGAAAATAAACATCAAACTACTAGTGACCATTTGTATTTTGTATGGATTCGTTGATCTTATTACCAAACACTTAGAAATAGAAAGAGAACATAGAAAATATGTATTGATTTTTAAAAGAAAACTGTATTGATATGAAACATGTGGGATTGGTGGTGGGTTCCCACCCACTGTGCACATCACACCCTTCATATGAGTGTATGGATACTTACTGACTTTCTGGGCTGGCTCATTCACTCCAAACCATCCTGGACCCAGGAGATCTAAGTTCCCAGAACACCACTGTGGGATTACACTCAAATTTTCTCAGAGTCCTAAGGGTAACCCTGTTGAGGGAAAATATACTTTCCCTACTCACCATCTTACTTCTTGAGCCCCTACCAGTATGTTACCATTTGCACAAAGCAACCACATATGATGGTGACACTTTTCTATCTTAAACATAACCATTTATTTAGCAATAAAGCAAAAGGAATAATAATAATAATATCGTTAAGTATTTATACATTAAAGCAAAGATAGTACTAATAAATACACTACAATCCACACATAAACCTGAGTTATACTATCCCACCAATGCACTTAGAATCTGCTAGGGAGAGTGGATACGCTTATAGGAACCTATCAGTAAAGTGCTGACTTACAACTCTAGACTGCAGGCTTTGACGTCGTTGCTCCATTCAGAAACTGCATCCTATGACGCAGTTTCTCTGCTATTTACCTGTCCACCGGTCTTCACTGTTGTCCAGCTTGGCAAGTCATTTTCTCTCTCATTCTTAAACTGATGAATACTTAAAAGTTCTTTCAACTTACTTTGTTGTCATCGTTGAGTCGTTTTCTGTCGGGTACAACTCTTTGTGACCCCATCTGGAGTTTACTTAGCAAAGATACTGGAGCGGTTTGTCATTTCTTTCTCAAGCTCATTTTACAAATGAGGAAACTGAGACAAGCGGTGTTAAGTAATTTACCCAAGGTCAGAAAGCTAGTAAGTGTCTGAGTCAGATTTGAAGTCAGGTCTTCTTGACTTCAGCACCCTATCCGTTGTGACACCTAGCTGTCCTTCTTTCAACTTATAATCAATCTTTAAAAAAAGAAGAAAAGACAATGGAAAAAGATTACACTGTTGAATTGGACAACAGTTCCCTTTTAATCTGAAGAACTGCAAAGCTCATTTGTCTAGTTCTCTCTTACAGACAGGTGCAGCCAGCTCTTTACTCACCAGGATTCTACAACAGTCAATTTACTACATAGCAAAACAGCTGCTTTTCCTTTCCTACTCTTCTCTTAAACCACAGTGGGCAGAAAAGAACAATAGTCACTTCTGAGGAGCTTCATCTGTCTTAAAAATAATAGCTGAATTGGAGGCTCTTTTTCAATGAGTTCAAATCTTTTTTTAACCAATCAGTAACTAGCAGTCAATATCTTCTTGCCAACTTCTGGTCCTGGTTGCTTTAGATAGCTCCTATAAAGCTTCTTTTTCACCTCTTGCTGAGTCTTCCTCTCTTACAGGTTCTTCAGTCTCTTCAAACACACACACACACACACACACACACACACACACACACACCAACCTCACAGCCTCTTATTATAATTTTTATTGACTTAAATCAAAAGTAAAAACTCATCAAATCTCCCCAATAAAATCAATAGTACTTATTTAACTATCCCTCATTCTCCAAAAAATGATATGACTTTTTTTTTCTTTTTTGGTTTTACTCTCTTAAGTCTTAAAATAATTAAATGCAAATTAGCAGAAAGGCCATTTGGTGTCTTTCAGTTCCAACCATTCATTGATTCTTAAAACAGTCCTCCAATATTGTGTCCCTGAAAACTATGTTTCTTTAAACTCCCATTTTTCCATTTTTAAATACATAAAAAGTTTTTCTTTGCCCTTTAACCATCAAACTGTTGACATATAAATGAAGCGCTAACCTATATCTTTTGCAAGGTTAAGTGTGTTTTTTGCAACAATTCATTTTCTGTTCCAAACTGTTCAAATATATGACAATTGAGCTGTTCCACACACATATTTTAGCAGTTTTTATTAAACCAAAATTCTTTTTCTATTCTTTTCAAACATGAAACTGTTCATCTATAAAAGATGAACATATACCTTACATTTTTCACCAGTTGATTTAACACTTTTTTTAATGCAAAAGTACTTCCATCACTAAACTGCTCCATATGAAAGAAAAGAACCTCAAAGAAACAGTACCTTACAGATATTTTCTGTTTACATTAACTATATTTCACAATATATCCTTTTACCCTTCCTCTCTAAAGCAATCTCTTATAACAAACTTTAAAAAAATAAGAAACAATTCAGCAGAACTAGTCAACATATCAATAAATCTTGACATCACACTCAGTGTTCCACACCCATAGTATTCCACCCCTGTCTTTAAAGAAATGAAGGTAAATGAACTGATGCTGGGTGAAGTGAGCAAAACCAGAAGAACATTGTGCACAGTAACAGCTACAGTGTGTGATGACTAACTTTGATAGACTTCTCTTCTTAGCAATGCAAGGATCCAAGACAACTCCAAAAGACTTATGATGGAAAATGCTATGAAAAAGAACTATGAAGCCTGAATGCAGATCAAAGGATATTATTTGCTCTCTTTCTCTTTTTTTTCTTTTTTTTTTTTGTTTCTTCTTTCTCATGGTTTCTCCCATTGGTTCTAATTCTTCTTTACAACATGACTAATGTGAAAATAGGTTCAATATGAATGTATATATAAAGCTTGTATCAAATTGTATGCCATCTTGTGGTGGGGAGAGGGGAAAGATGGAGAGAACATTTGCAACTCAAAATCTTATAGAAGTGAATGTTGAAAACTACAAATAAGTAAATAATTTTTTAAAAAAAGAAATGGAGGTGGTGCCATCTTATATCTCTTCTTTAGGGCAAAGTTTGATAATTATTATTTTACAGCATTCAGTTTAGATCATATTGTTGTTATTTTTCCATTTATATTGTTGAAGTCATTTTGTATAATTTTCTGGGCTCCACTTACTTCCTTTTGCATCAATTCATATAAGTCTTCTCATGCTTTTCTGTATTCGTTATACTCATAATTTCTTAAAGAGTAGTAATATCAACACTTTCATATACCATAAGTTATTTAGCCATCCCCCAATTAGTAGGTATTTCCTTTGCTTCCAGTTTTTTATACCCTACCAAACAAATGCTTATATAAATAGTCTGAAATATATGGGATCTTTCTTTTTATCACTGGCCTCCTTGACGCATATGCTTGGCAGTAAGCTCTCTGAGTATATATATACGTTTTCAATCAATGAATTCGTATTTACTAATCATTAAGTATATTTCAAGGATAATGCTAGGTTTTAGAAATACAAAAATGAACTCAAGGAATTTAACATTCTCTTGGAGAGATAACATGTATATGCAAAATAAAAAATAAATACAAAATAATTGGTTGGGGGTGGGAAGGCACCAACAGCCAGTGGAGTCAGAAAAGGCTTCATGTTAACAGCGACATTTGAGCTAAGTTTTGAAAGAAACAAGGGATTCTAAGAGATAGAGATGAAGAGGGAGTGCAACCAGGAATTAGAGAGGTGGGGGAGGGGAGAGGAAGGAACATAAAACATCCAGAACATAATGCTATCAAGGAGAGCAAGAATGGTTAGGGGCACAAGAAGAATGCCAGAAGCACCAGCAATAGACAAGAAGGAAAGTGGTTCAAAGAGTGTTCTTTGGGGCACAGCAGCCAATGACCACGGCCATGCTATGTCATCATAGTCTTCCCCTTTAAGTACAAATGGAAGCTCAGGACAGAATGCCTAAAGAATTCAGATCTTACCACTCCTGTGACAAAAGGGAAGTAAAAAAAGCGGAGCAGGTTAATGATTGAGTTTGAGCAGCTCAGCCATACTCATAAGCCTTACCTACCTTCTATCCCTCTCTCAGCTTAGATAAAAAATGCCAATTTCTCCAAAGGATACACCAGCCTCTTTATTTTCAATAAGTTTCTTTAAGTACTCTGGTTACCCAGGTAGAGGTTTCTAAGCAATCAACCAGTCACCTGAAGCTTTTCTCAGTAACTATAGCACAAGGAAAGAGCCTCTTGCCCCTCAGCCTATCTCCAAGGCAATAATCAAAACTCCAGCTTAAAACCTCAAACCCCCCAAAATAGAGATACTTGGAAGCACCTCCCTGCCAAGGTCTTCAGATATCTCCTGCGCTCCCTTCACTGAAATGGCATCAGGGTCTGATGCGAAAAAGCGTTATGGGACCTGAAAATCCAGGCCTTACCAGAAACAACTGGGGCTATCCTGCCACTGGTGTGTTAACCTCCTGCCAGTGGGTGCTTTCTCATGACTCTGCCCTGATGCCCTTCCCTCTCCCCACTCTACTGACAGAGACACGCCAATGGGGAGAGGATACCAAAGAAGAGGGATACAAAAAAAATTTCACCTATTTATCTATCGTGTTTGAGGGTGGCCTAGGGAGGATTCGATTCTGATCACTTCAACAAACATGTATTAAGCTCCTACTGTGTACAAAACCAGATGAAGAACAGTTGGGCCCTGAGGCAAAAACCACAAGAGTTTGCCCCTACAATTCTTCCTTCTATGGTTTCCCACTGCTTCTTTCCCCCTGTATTTTTCATGTCTTTAAGCACTGAAGAGAGGCTACATACATGCCCGTACTGAGTGAGCAGGGTCTAGGGCTGGGTCAGGGAATCCTGCAGAATAGAGTCAGAGGTGAGGCTGCCAGACTCAGAGACTTTTCTAACAGCAGACACAGTGCTTTGCCAGCCTTCTCACTCCTCTGGGGTCAGGTCTGGTAGTGTGTTCTGTTCCTGATGGGATGTCTAGGGCCATAGCAGTTAAAGCATCATTCGGCAGGCCAAGTGATGGGTAGGAGTTTCACCTGGTGTGAAGGCAGATGTTGAAGGCAATTTCTACCACCAAAGCCTTGAGATGAGGGTATTGCTGGAGCCTGGTGAGATGATTTCCTAACACCTCTGTCCCACTCCACATTGACTTTAATTATGGCACTTCCCTGCCAAGGTCTTCAGATATCTCACACACCCCTTTCACTGAAAGAACGTCAAGGTGTGACACAGGAGAGCATTATGGGACCTGAAAATTCAGACATTACCAGAAACAACTGGAGCTGATCCTGTCACTGGGGTGTTAATTCTTTACATTTTCTTTCTTTTTCAAAGTAGAAAATTCTATTTAACCAATTCTTATTTCTTTTGAGGGGAGTAGCACAATGAATTGAGGAAGGAGAAAAGATTGGTATCCAGTAGGTAAGAGAAATAGTCCAATGAGTTATGAATTAATTACCTTTGGATATTCATATTCCCCAGGTAGGAATCCAGAAAGTAGTACCAAGTATACAGGGGGAGGAAAGCTTGAAAAACTGGTGTCATGTACTCATGTACAACTCAGAGTGAATGAGCTGGTAGCTCTGCCCACTTGTGTGAGCTGGGACAGCTTGAACTTACAGAGTTACCTGGTGGCTTGACCTATTTTAGAAATCTGAGCAGTTGCTCAAGCCTGAACCCCTAATCCTAGGGCAGGAGTTTGCTTTCAATGACAAGTCATATATTTTTATGTAATTTATTTTTTATTTCAATTTGATTTTATTTTCAGTTCTAGAGTTTTTATGTAATTTATAAAGCAACATGATACATTGAGGTCCCTTGATTTGGGGACCCATTTTGCAATTGTTGGAGATAAAATTATACAATTGAACTTGGAGTCCTGATTACTAGTCAAAAATTCTAGTTCTTGGGCAGCTAAGTGGTACAGAGGATAGAGCACCTGCCCTGAAGTCAGGAGGACCTGAGTTCAAATTTGGCCTCAGACCAGATACTTCATACTTACTAGCTGTGTGACCCTGGGCAAGTCACTAAACCCCAACTGCCTCACCAAAAATAAATAAAATAAAAATTCTAGCTCTATCATTTCCTAGCTGGGAGGCCTTGGGTTAGTTAATTCACATATCTGAACTTCTGGGTTTTTTTTTCCTTTGCAATATCAGAATTAAAGTATGTTACCACTCACCTACCTATTTGCCCACAAAGTTGTTTCAGGAAAAAGTAAGCCTGTGCGCCATATAAATGTGAGTTACCATGATTATGTCAGTCTGTCACTATGAGCTTTTGCAATGGTTCCTCAAACCTTGCACATAGATCTTCATCCCTGCATATTCTGATGCTGCTTTTACTCATGTGCTACCTAACTCTCAGCTGTAAACAAGAGGAGGGAAAAGAGATTTGGAGCTGCCTTCGGAGACAGATGCCAGGTGAGGCAGTATATCATGGTAGTCTGAGACGCACACCTGGAGTCAGGAAGACGTGAGTTCAAGTACAGCTTCAGACAGTTACTCTCCACGTCACAACCCTAGGAAAGTCATTTTAGTTCCCTGAGTGCAAGTTTCATCATCTGGGAATTGAGGGCATGGATTCAACAGTCTCTTCCATCCTTAAAATCTATGATTCCTCTTCCATCTCAAAATCTATGGGAGCCTTTCTGTGATCCTGCATCTATGAAAAATAAGGTCTTTTGGGTTCATGTAGGTAACTGTTACTTCCCGATGACAAAAGGTTGATGACTTCTCTCCTATAGAGGAGAAGCCAATATTTGCTCATCCTCAGACCCTGAGTTAGACCAACAAAACAACCTATCTGCACTTGAAAATGGAATTGGTGATAACATGCTGAGTGCTATCATATAATAAAGTTCCCAGGTTTCCCAGGCAGGGAGAATGAAGCAGAGATGTAGGAGAATGCAAATAAACAGATCCTTCATGTTTTGTGAAACTGTGAGGCCATCTGACCTAAGAGTTACCCAAGCCTTTCAGGTGCTTTTTTCTCAGCAACTGATGGTACCACCTCTTTCTGTACCTCATTTCTGCTCCTCCAAGAAATTACTGTGCAGCTCATGACCAAAGTGAAGGGTCAAAGAAAGGGCTTAAATACGTAGGGCTCTGGCTAGAGCAATAGCCCTTGTGTAGAACTAGAGAAACAGCAATAAATCAATATTTAATAAGCACCTACTATGTGCCAGGCACTATGTTATATGCTAGGAATACAAAGATAGGTAACAGAGAGTTCCTACCCTCAGGGAACTTTCAATCTAATGTGAAAGACAAGATGCAATTAATTCAATTCAATTCAGCAGACATTTCTTGAGCTCCTGCTTTATACGAGGCGCTGCGCCTTTTTTTTTTTTTTACCTTTGAGGAGACAACAATTAAAAAAACAAAAAAAGATCCTGACTTCAAGGGCCTTTCGATCTAACAGAAGGATTCAAGATGCATACAGACACATAAACTATGAGGTAGGGTGTGATTGGAGCAAAAGACAGACGCAGACCAAGTGCTCTAGGAGACTAGGAGAAGTGAGAGAGAGGTTTTAGCTGAAGGAATCAGGAAAGACATATTGCTTCAGGTTAAATCCCAAAGTCTTCATACCTTAATTTTTAAAAAATGCTGTATCCACATTCATTTTCCCTCTTCCCATTACAGCTTTGTAACTTTCCTACTTAGTGTCTGTAGCCCCCAGCAGAACCTTCCCTTACATAGGTAAGTATAATCAAGCAAAGCAAATCAACACATTGGCCATGTCTGAAAATCAACATCTCCTTCCACACTTCCAGTTTACCGTCTCTTTGCCAAGAGCAGGAAGCATGCAGGCTGCACTATCAGTTTTCTCACTGGTCACTGCATTGATCAGAGATCTGAGCCTTTCAGTATTGTTTTCCTTTCCATTATTATGGTCATAGTGTACATTGGTTTCCTGGTTCATACTGTGTCAGTTCATACAAATCTTCCCAAGTTTCTCTGAATTCTTCATATGTATAATTTCCTACAGAATGAAAATATGATATTCCTATGCCGCAATTCATTCAACCATTCATCGTAGGAGTGTAGATCTAGAATTAAAAAGGACCTCAGAGGCTAGTCTAACCCCTTTGTTTTACTGATGAGGAAACTGAGTCCCAGTGAGGTTAAGTGACTTGCCCAAATGTCACAGCAATAGTGAGTCCCAGTCAATGGACACAGTTTTGATTCTAGTTTTTTCCTGACGATGTCTCATTGCACTTACCCCTTATGCTTTTCTTCTCTCTGCATTTCAATTTCCCCCATTTCTCTGGATCTCAGCTTGTGCTCCCTCTATCCTAACCTCTCTGAGCTCAAACAACACAAAAGAAAATGGAAACCTAAAAGGAACACACATACGTATACACACACAAAAAAAAAAATCAGAAGATTAATGGATTAGAGGAGGCTTGTGTTACACACTCATACTGGACTGCTTATAGGAATTCACACTTTGTTGAGAGAACTGTTAGAGCCCCTGGCATATCATTAACGATGCCTTTGAACTTCGTATGCTGTGCAGTTCAAAACTCTGAGCTGAACAGATAAATGGCCATAACAGCCCCCAAAGCTCTGAAACCTGGGCCAGTTTGGGATCCATCTGGAAATCTCAGTGTGATGAAAACTGCCTTCCTGCTCACTTTTTCAGGTCCCAGGACTCCTCTGGTCTCAGATTTGTAGACATAATATGGTGTGAGAAGACTATTTTCCACTCTGGGGTCCAGTCTTATCTCCCAGACTGTGGTTTACACTGTGGGTCCCCTGGGGGAATTTTCTCCTTTGCTCATACAAGATAACCGACTCTCCTAAAGCTAATTAACCAGGCATCTGTCCAGAGTGCACTACACAGGCAGAGAGAGACAGGGTGCCCTCTGGCCCTCATTCCAGATGCAGGCCAACAGCAGAACCACAGAGGGATATTTTAATGCTGACAAAGGTTTCTTGGAGAAGCGAGGTCAGAGGGCATTTGCCTAGTGGAGTCCTTCCGGCTGGGGTGAGGAGGAGAGCCTTCCTGTGTAAAGTAGGAGCCTGTCTAGAAAGGCTTTTTTTTTTTCTATGGGAGATGAACCCTTCAGGACAGATTTCTAGCAGAATCCTTTTATCACCCCAATAACAACACATTTCTATAATGCTTTCAAATTCACAAAACACTTCTCACAACCCTGTAAGACAGATAATGCAAGTATTATTATCATCCCTGTTTTATAGATTTAAGAGGGCAGGCATCCTAGCCCTTTGCCAGTAAATACTCTGACATCCTGTCATATGCTTCCCAGGATTTGCTTCCCAGGATTCATGGCACATGGAGGGGGCTGAAATCAGACTCAAAACTGCAAGGGAGCTTTTGAAGGAGCTAGGGCAAAGACTGAGGCAGTAGCAGCCAGCTGGTCTCCCTGCCATCATCAGCATTAGAATAGTAACAGGCAGAGTCTTGTGGGCATTAGCCCTTGGGACATTGTAGCAATGCCCTTTTTCAATGCTGGGATTGCAGAAATAATTTGGAATGGTAGCTAGATGCTGAAGTAGACTTCCTTGGACCCTCGTGCCACAATACTGTCATGCTAGTCTCATGATGTAACCATGAGAAGAAGTAAAATCTTCTCTCTAATCCCAGTGTAGACGAAGAGTGAGTTGGCTTCCTACGTTCCCCCTCACACTTCACTGGAAAAATGGAGCTCTAATATGAAATACTGAATCTTTGTACTGGTTCTCTCTTCATCTCATGCTTCAGCTTGGAGACTAATGAGGGAGATATCAAACTCCAACCTAAGAGCAGGTTTTTGCCTTGTGGGTTGGAATGGGAAACAAGCGAGATATGGCACGTTGTGATGCATTTGTCTATAGTTTTGAACTTTACAGTCATCTCTTCCACATCACAACTTTCCCCATCACAGTTTCCATATATCACACATCAGCATAAGAAATTAAATGGGAATTTGGGGGGAGTTTTGCAGAAGCCACAGATGACATGCCAAGGCCAGCAGACAACACAGAAAAGATTTATAAACTCAGAAATGCATAAAATATATGTAGAGTATTATATAATATCAACATATTTTACCTTTTAGTATCATAATAATACAGACTTCTTCTCTGATACGAAGGGAGGGCCAAAAAGTTTTACATGGATTTTCAAGATCTTGGGGGCAACGTGACCTCAACCGCCATGATGTGGAAGGAATAACTGTACTATACATTTCTCTATTCTAAAGTGCTTGTTCAACTAGGACCTTGTATAAAGATAAGCAACTAAAGCAAGACATTAGGACTGAAGAGGAAGGGGTGTGGCCAGTAAGTGAAGGTATGTCTATACCATGAGCATGCTCCCATGTAAAGAGCTTTGGATGTAGTAATAAGGGGCAGAATGCTGGGCGACAGACAAACATTTACCCAAGGCCTGGACTATTGGCATAACTAAGATAACACTGTTAGAGATAGAAAAGTAAGGCACAGAGACAATAAATGACTTGGTCAAGGAAAATCTGGTAGCTAATAATCATCAAAGACAGGATTTGAACTCAGATCTTCTGCCTCCCAAGCAAATCACAGAATCACACATTTCAGAGTTGGAAGGGATCTTAGAGGCCATCTAGACCAATCTACGCCTGAATCAAAATCCACGCCCCTACAACACATTGCCCAACAAGGAACCATCCAGCCTTTGCTGAGGAACTCGCAATGAAGGGAAACTTCTACTTCCACGGACATCTCATTTTACTTTAGGACAATTCCCTCTGGGACAACTAGGTGGTACAATGGATGGAGCACTGGACCTGGAGTCAAGAAGACCTGAGTTCAAATCTGACCTCAGATATTACTAGCTGTATGACCCTGGGCAATCATTTAACCTCAATTGCCTTCAACCCCTCCCAAAAAAAAAAGAAAAAAAAAAGACTACTCTATTGGGAAGTTTTTTTTCAGACTTCAAGCCTCAGTTTGCTTCTTTGTAACTTCCATCCCCTGCCCATAGCACTGCCTGCTGGGACTAAAGAGACAAATCTAATCCTTCCTCCTTGAGGCAACTCCTTGACTACTCAAAGATGGTATCCAGGAAGACCTGAGGACAAATCTAGCCTCAATGACTTTAAGTAGTCATGTGACCTTGGACAAGTCACTTAATCTTTGTTTATTTTAGTTTCTTAGCTATAAAATGGGAATGATAATAATACCTTGTCCCAGGGTTGTTGTAAGGATCAAATGAGATAATATTTGTGACAAGTGCTTAGCATAGTTCTGGGTACATAGCAAGTATTATATAAATGATAGCTATTATTATTATAAGTTCCTTGGTAATAAATTTCTATGTAGGCCAAATCACATTTTTCCATATCTTTTCTTTTTTTAAAATTTTATTTATTTTATTCTGATCTTAAGAAATAAAACAAGCATTTCCATAACATAGTAGAATAGAAAAAAAGATGATTGCCTATGAAACTCCAAATCTATTATGTACAACTTGCTATTCCTTTTAAATATATGATAAAGTTATTGTGTAACTTTCTTTTTTTTCTTCCCTCCCCACCCCCACCCTAAAGATGGTTACCATTAGACACAAATATGTATATATATGTAAAACAATTCCATACATACTTCTATTTATCATGTCTTTCTCTGGATGCAGATAGAGTGTTCCTTCATATGTCCTTTTTAGTAAATTTGGATATCTATAATAGTCAAAATTACTTATTCACTCAAAGTTGTTCTTATAATAATATCGCTACTACTACATACAATGTTCTCTTGGTTCTGCTCATTTCTCTTCATTGTTTCATGCAAGTCTTTCCACATTTTTCTAAAATCAACCAGCTTATCATTTCTTACAGCACAATAGTATCACATCACAATCATATACTACAACTAGTGCAGCCATTCCCCAATTGACAAGGATCCCCTCAATTTCTAGTTCTTTGCTACCACAAAGAGAGCTGCTATAAATATTTTAGAACATAGAGGTTCTTTTCCTTTTTCCCTAATTATATTGGGAAACAGAGCGAGTAGTGGTATTGCTGGGTCAAAGGGTATAGGCCCAAAGAGTTATTAAACTGCCTATACCCAGTTGTTTTTATTGCAAAACCGGAGTTTCATTCATACCCCACAAAAAAGATTAGGGCCAGAAACATTTTTTAAAATATCAAAAACACAGAAAAGCTTTTGCAATAATGTTTTAAATGAAAATGATAACTTTATGCTAAGATGGAATTAGTAATTGGCAAGATAAATCATTCATTAGCAAATGGCCAGACAAATATTTTAAATGAAAATGACAACTTTATGCTAAGATAGAATTAGTAATTGGCAAGATAAGTCATTTATATTTGCAGTGGAAATGCTAGACTGAAATTCAAATTGTCGTACCAGAAAATGTACTTCCTAGGGGGTAGCTCAATCAATGAGCATACATAGATTATTCTTTAAATTTATCCTAAAGGTTTCTTCTTCCTGCCCAAAGTAGAGAAAGGATGGTATAATAAAACCACTAACTCTGAGCTCATAAGACACAGGTTCTGTTCTCAGTCCTGCTACTGATTCTCCATATAGTGTTGAGCAATTCGGGTAACCTCCCCAGGTCATGGTTCCTCCTCTATAATACGAGAAGGGACAGGAAGGGCTTGGATGGGATAACCTCAAATGTTGCCCCAGCCCCGCCCCCAGTACCAAATTCTATTGACCTAAATATTTCCTTTTAGAACTCCACACTTTTATTTTTTTCCTGCTTGTTGATCTTGGCACGGTGCCCAGCATGTAGTAGGCACTTAACAAATGCCAGTTGACTAACGGTCTAACTGGCCAATGGCCCTAAATTTCTTCTTTTACTGACATGGAGAAAATACCCAGTGCTTCATATATGTGGTGCTGGTTCAGTAGCTTTTGCTTCTCCTCTCTTGCACATCTTACCTTTCGGCACACCAGTGGAGTTCTACTCTAATATATATTGTGATTTGCCTTCTAGTAGAGTCTACCTGTGTGCCATATACTGTATTGACTCTGAAATTACCTTCAGCAGTTGAAAAGCAACACATTTTAGCATGATGTAGTAGAAAGTTTCCTGAAGTGCGCTGGAGGTAGCTCACAGGGCTCTAGGAGCTGATTGTTAAATTTTCAGTGTGAGCATTTATACCTCAGAAATTGGCCAATGCTACAAAATCGGGGCTCGGTTTATTGTTTTGTTGATTGTCAGTTCTTAAGTGATGAAGAAAATGTTTATAATGCATATTAAACTTAAAAGGGTGTCCCAAGTACATTTTTTCCTCTCAGAGGGCTGCTTGTTAAATATTTACCAGCATACCCCTTAAAAAGCATTGGATTTGGCGTCAAAAGGCCTGGGTTTGAACTCTAGCTCTGCCATTTAGGCAAGTCATTTAAACTCTCCCTAACCTCAGTTTCCTCATGTATAAAATAAGGGGCTATACTCAATAAGGTCCCTTCAGCCTCTAGGTCCTATGACACTAATTTTTTTTAAAGCCTCAAATCTCTCAGTGGAAAATTGGAGTGTTTTTAATCTCCCATTGCCTCTGCTTAGAATTTGGCATGCCTTTTGTAGCCATTTTTCACAACCAAAAACAAAAACACACCAAAAAACTCAATTTAGAAAGATCTGTGTTCTCTTGGCTATCCCTAGCTGTTTCATGTCAAGACCTTGATATGACTGAAGGAGAAGCCTTGAACCCCCAAACCATGGACATGTGGGAAAATAAAAGGGGTGAATTCCACTTATTTTATGTATAGTTATTTTGCACATATGAAACTTGTGCCTGCTAACTGAGAACGTTTTTATGTGGGTTACCAATCAGTATCTTCAGTCGGGCCTTTGAGCATTAACCAGAGAAGCCTGTGGCTGGGAACATCATTACCTCCACCCAGAGAGAAATCCCTTTGAAGCCAAGGAAAACTCTGCAGGCAGCAGGCAGTCCCAGAGATGTGGTCAGGAGTCGCATCTGGGAAACTCAGAAATGACTTACACCCCTCTCCAGATGTCTAAAATGCCCATTTGCAAGGAAGTTGGGGGTGGGGCAAGCTCAACTCTATGTCTCTCCCTCTCTCTACCCCCAAATGCCACCATGACTGACTCTATGGATTCTCCAGGATGGCAGTGGTAACCAGCAACCGTGGTACTAAGAAAATCTTTGGTATCTCTCCTCTAGGGGCACTCATTTGGATTCAGGTATGAGTTAAGAAAGATAAATCTGTGTAAAGATACATGATTTTTTTCTAGCATCAAAACATATATACATATATATATAAACATATATATATATATATATAGGTATACTTGACTGAATTTTGAACCTATTGCAGTCCTTGATGACTCCACTGATGTAAACAAATTAAGAGGGCGAGGATCACAGATGGAATTGAAGTAATACAATGGAAAAATGAAATGATGGCACAGCTGACCTCATGATTTAAAATATTAAGCAATTCTTGAGGGGATTATGAAGAAGAAAAGGAAAACTGGGGAGAATGTCGCATGCAGACTTTTATTTCTCCAGTTATTCCCATTTTCCCCAGAAAGTTCCACAGAGCCTGCTGACTTGAAACCAATTTGGAAATGAAAAACACACATGCAATGATGATGCTACTTACTTGTCACTGGCTCCAGAGTGTAGCAGGGAGCTATATCACCCAATAGATCTTAATAAGGCCTGCTTAGACCCAAGTAGACACTCCTGATTTGGAATCCCAGGATCCCAAAATTGGGACAGACCACAAAGATCATCTCACCCAACTCCTTCCTGAACAATACCAGAACAATCCTGTGCAGCAGGTATAATACAAGAATTTTTTCCAGGGTTAGGGTTCCAGATCTGCTAGTTGACTGGTGTGGGGGACTCCTTGTATGGAAACAGCCTTCTCCAATGCAGATCAGCAACTCATCTATTACTTCTAGTCTAAGACACTTGCCTGGGGCACTGAAGGGTTAAGTAACTTGCCCATAGTCACAGGGCTAGTATGTGTCAGAAGCAGGACTAAGGATCTTAGCTCAAAAGCTGTAAGGGATCTCAGAGGGCATCTAGCCCAATCCCCCATTTCACAGATGAGGAAACTGAGACCCTGGGAGGTTAAGTGACTTCCCCAAGGTCACGCAGCAAGTATCTGAGGCAAGATTTGAACTCAAAGTCAGTGTTCTTCCCACAGTCCCATATTTATTCCAGGTCTTCCCAATTCTAAAGCTAGCCCTCCACCTTCTATTCCATGTTGATTCTTGGTTCTAGTATTATTATCTACAACAGAACCCTCAAAAGCCCTCCCCTCTTCCAAACTTTCCTATCACTGTTGAGGGCACCACCATCCTTCCAGTCTCCCAGGCTGCCAACCTCAATATGCTCTTCACCTCCTCACTCGCAGTCACCCCACAAAGCCAGGCTGTTGATAGGACTTGTCTCTTCCCCACTGGCTGCATCCCTTTGGATGCCTCCATCATGCCGCTTGCAGGGCACTCTCCTTTCTCTACCCCGACTCTTTTCAGCTTTCTTTTCTGTGTCTTCGCCTGTGCATCCCTAGTGCTTAGCACAGTGCCCATTACCCAGTAGGCACTTAATAAATGTTTACTGACTATGATTGGCAGCTGATGGTGCCTTGGATAGAATCCTGGGCCTGGAGTCAAGAAGATTTGAGTTCAAATCCAGCTTTTCCTAGTTCTGTGACCCTGGGCAAGTCACTTAACCTTTGTTTACCTCAGTTGCCTCAACTGTAAAATGAGGATAATAACAGCACCTACTTTATACAATTGATGTGAGGATCAAATGAGGTAATATTTATAAAAAGTACTTAATATAGTAACTGGCACATAATAGGTGCTGTATAAATGTTTATTCCCCTCCCCTGTTGACTGACTGGTTGATTTCTATCTCCGCAAAATCTCTCATATTTCCCTTTTTCCTTAATGACTCAGCCCCCACACACCGGTGCAGGCCATTATCACCAGGTTTTGCACCCAACCTGTCTGACATCAGATCTAATATTCTTTCAACTCTATCAAGGTGTCTCCACATTAGCTTTTTGGGTTGCTTAAGATTTAGATCCAGAAGAAACCTTGTTGTTGTTGTTCAGTCATTTCAGTCATTCCTAACTCTTCGTGACCCCATTTGGGGTTTTGTTGGCAAAGATACTGGAGTGGCTTGCCCTTTCTTTCTCTAGCTCATTGTACAAATGAGGAAACTGAGGCAAACAGGGATAAGTGACTTGCCCAGGGTCACACAGCTAGTTAGTGTCTGAGACCAGATTTGAACTCAGGAAGATGAGTCTCCCTAATTCCAAGCCCAGTGCTCTATCCCCTGTGCCACCTTAGAGGTCTTCAAATCTAGCCTCCTCATTTTACAGGTAAGTAAACTGAGGCCCAGAGAGGTAATAAATGGCAAGACCAGGATCTGACCCCACGCCTTCTGACTCCATTTCCAGAGCTCTTACTGTGATTTCTCCCTATCTTGTGTGGACCATAGACTTGTGGGGCAGTATAGAGGAGAAAGGCAGGTCATATGTGCACAGCTGGTTCATGCCTACGCATTCACTAGGGGACTGCATCTCTGAGCCTACAGAGATCCAGCTATTAATATGAGTCCCTAGTGAAGAGAGAGGCTGGGAGGGCAGCCAGCAACAAATGGGAGTGGGTGTGGGAAAATGCAAGAGAAGAAAGGAGAAAATCTGTTCAAAAGACTGACCACATGCAGCAAACCATGTGTTCTAGGGCTACAGATATAAAGTGAAAGCTGATAGCTCCCTCCCCAGACAGCACACCTCGGGCCCTTTGCTGGAGCAGGCCGGTCCTGGATGCCAGGTCAGAAATCCTCCTATGCTTAGCTTCTGAGCCACCACACCAAGGGTCGCCATCTCCAGAGGCCCTGCAGATATGATAATCCTGTTCACAGACCTTTTAATATCAGTGACATCATGATTCTATTTCAGAACAACTTAGGGGCCCCAGGACAGCAACAGTAAGTAATACAACTCAGACCACAGAACTTCATTTATTCCCAGACTCCTATGCTTTGGATCTTTTGGAAAATAAACAGAAAAAATCTTAACTGATACAAAATTTATTGTAATTAAAAAATAATAAACTCTTTTGGGGTAGTGAAGGAAAAAAATATCAAACTATTGAATTTAACTTTTGAGAACGTGGGTTCAAAACCTGGTTCTGCTATTTACTACTTGTGTGTTCATGAGCTAGACATTTAAATTCCTTAGCCTTGGTTCCCTCACTTGTCAAATGAATGGGACTGGACTAGATAATCTCCCAGCTGTCTTATAAATCTCAGGCTCAGGATCTTTTCACTCGCTAGCTGTGTCTTTAGATGAGTTGTTTTCTGGGCTTCAGTTTCCCAATCTATAAAATGAGAGGCTTAGACTAAATTATCCCTACGGCCCCTCCCAGCTTCTATTCTGATATTATGAAATCAGGAGAAAGCTCCAGGCTCTGAATTCAGAGGCTTATCTTACACCCAAGCACGTACTGCTGCGCATAGACTACCAGGTTTATGCGCAGGTGAAAAAAGCAGCCATTGGGGAAGGAAATGACAAATCACTCCAGTATGTTTGCCAAGAAAACCCAATGGATGGTATAATACGGTCAATAGAGTCATGAAGAATCACTGAGCGACATCAAAAGAGGGCAGCCAATCACACTGCATGAGTTAGTGGCATGGAAAGGCCTCGTTGCCCCTGACTCCACAAAATCTCATCCCGTGGCCTTGGTGCATTTCCTAAAATGCATACGTTACTCACTCCTTGGGTGAAGTCATTGGAAGTCACTATGAAAATGCATATTATCGCTCATCAGCTGTTAGGACCTTAAATCAGATGTTAATAATGATTACTTACTCCTATTTGGGCAACTAGGTGGCACAGTGGATGGGGTACCAGGCCTGGAGTCAGGAATATTCCTCTTTCTGAGTTCAAATCTGGCCTCAGACATTTGCTAACTTTGTGACCCTGGGCAAGTCACTTAACCTTGTTTGCCTCAGTTTCTTCATCTGTAAAATGAGCTAGAGAAGGAAATGGTGATCCACTCCAGGATCTTTGCCAAGAAAATCCCCAATGGGATCACAAAGAGTTGGACAAGATTAACAAACAACATATTCCTATTTATTATGGCACTTTACAGTATGATTTCTCACAACTCCATCAAGTCGGTAGGTCAAGTATTATTATCACAAATTTTACAGCTAAGGAAATTGAGGCACAAAGAGAGTAGGAAATTTATCAAAAGTCACACAGCTAATAGTAATAATAGCTGATATTTATAGTGCCTTACTATGTTATTTCACTTGATTTTCACAATAACACTGTGAGGTAAGTACCATCATAAAGCCATTTTATAAAGGAGGAAACTGAGATTGAGAAAAGTTAAGTGATTTTCCCATAGTCACAGTTATAACTAAGAATCTGAGGCAGGATTTGAACTCAAGACGATTCTGGCTGTTCGTGAAGCACTCTGTCCACTAACACTACCTAGAAAGTGGTATAATCCAGATTTGAACCCATCTCCTTTTTGTTCAGTCAAGTGTTCTTTCCACTATACTATGTTTTTAATCCCCCAAATAACAATAATAACAAAAATAATAAAGAGATAACTACTTTTATTAGGAAAGGATTAGTTACTTTAAAAAAGGATTGTAATGACCAGGAAGCACCCCTTTGACCAGAAAGCTCCCCCAGCTCACCAAAGCCTTTGTTCACAGATCACAACCCACCAGGAAGACACTTGAGTCTTAGGAGGAGAGGGGGGATGGTGAGAAATAAGAGAAACTTACAACTGAAATCTTAGGTGCCCCTTACTATTAGGAATAATCAGAATTAAAGTAAAGCACTTTGGCCACAATAATGCACACTAGGGGTCCCAGAGCAGTGAATCAGAGACATCTATTGGTAGATCTCAAGGCTGGACCTCCTCGCTCCCCTCCCCCACCCTTAATTATGCTTCCCTCTCCATGATTTGTCACAGTTCTCATTGAGGAATTAGATTTCAGATGACAGGGGTGTTCCATCCTTTGTTCTGACAAATGATTTAATTATTTGTCACTAACTGCTAATGGACTTTACACACACACAGGCGCGCGCGTGCACACACACACACACACACACACTCTCACAAATTGGGGATCCTTGAGATAGGAATTGTTTGGTGACAAAAATTTTGGAATAGTCATCCTGGGACCTAGATTAGGGGTGGGGAACCTGCGGCCTGGAGGCCACATGTGGCTTTCTAGGTCCTTGGGTATGACCGTTTGACTAAGTCCAAGTTTAAAGAGCAAATCCTTTTATTAAGGGGATTTGTTCTGTGAAGTTTGGATTCAGTCAAAGGGCTTCACTTGAGGACCTAGAGGGCCACATGTGGCCTCAGGGAGGTAGGTTCCCCACCTCTGACCTAGATTCTAGTTAAACAGCTAGGTGGTATAGTAGATAGAATGCTGGTCCTAGAGTCAGGAAGATCTGAATTCAAATCTGGCTTCAGATACTTCCTAGCTGTGTGATCCTGGGCAAGTCACTTATCCCTGTTTACCTCAGTTTCCTCATTTGTAAAATGAGCTAGAGAAGGAAATGGCATACCGCTTTAGTATTTTTGCCAAGAAAACCCCAAATGGGGTCATGGAGAGTCAGACACAACTGAAACAACTGAGCAACAAAGATTCTAGTTGTCTCCGTTGCTAACCAGCTGTGTGACCTTAGGAAAGTTATGTAATTTCTCTGTTCCTTGGTCCTGTAAGGGGGTTGGACTAGATGATCTCCAAGGTTCTTTCCAGCTTTTCAATTCTATATTTAGGAGGATTTATTTTTGTAAATGCTTTAGCCATCTTTCCACTTCCTCCTTTAAGAAATGCCCTCTCATCTTGAGTGTGTTGTTGAATTATAACCCTAGCTCCCCTTTCTCCTTCTTTGTAGATTCCAGATGCATCCGGAACGTGAAATTCTACTATAACTCCTGACTCTTTTTGATTTGGTAGGTCAGTTTGTCCTGAACTAGCCAACCCTATACAACCCTCCTTCCCCACGTCCACACCAACAGAGCTGTAACCAGCAGGAGACATTAAGGAGGGAAAGCTTTTATTAAGCACCTACTCTGTGCCAGGCACTGTGCTAAATGCTTTACAAATATTATCTCATTTCATCGTCACAACAATTTTGTAAGATACGTACTGTTTTAATCCTCATTTTACAACTGAGGAAACTGAAGGGAACAGCAGTTAAGTGACCTGCCCAGATCCAGTAAGTGTCGGAGACTGGATTTGAATTCAGGTCTTCCTGACCCCAACCCTTATGTTCTATCCATTGTGCCACCTAACTGAAGAAGGGCATCTTGTCTCATCAGAAGAGAGAGGGCACATAAATGTGTCCTGGAATGAAAGGAGTCTAACATTTGGCTCTAACATGACCCAATAGTTTCCCGTTGCAGAACCTCAGTAGATACCTACCTGATAAAGATTACCATCACCACAATCACACTGACTGGATCCACTCCAAGTTTATTTGATTTATTTTTGACTGGGTCTCGACTGTAGCAAAAATTATCCTTTAATTCTCCCTCTTACTGATTATTTCATTGCTCACAGTAATAGTTTTTTTAACCTTCTCTTCTAGAGGAAGGCAGTAAGGAAGGTTAAGGGTCTGGTACGTATACCACCTGATTGAAGAAACTTGGAATAAGCCTGGGGAGGAGGGGAAGATGGGGAAGACTAGTATTGGAGGGGGAGGGAGAGGGCATGATAGTTATCATCAAGATGGCGGTCACTTTGAAGAGGGATTCAATTTGTTCTACTTGAGACTCAAAAGCAAAACCAGGAGTAAAGGGTAGGTATTGTAAATCAGCACATTTTAGCTTCCCATGACCAACAACTCTCGTAACAATTAGAGTAATCTCAAATTGGAACGGCCTGCCTCAGGAGGTAGCAGGATCTTCTCAGTGGAGGACTGCAGCTATGGCTCAGTGACTCCATATGGGATGTACTGTAGGAGGAATTATTATTTAGATGCACATTGGACAAGAAGACCTCTAAAAGTCTGCAAGTCTGAGGTTAGCTGAGGGGGAGCTGTTGCTGTTGTTGTTTGTCCTTCATCCTCAAAGAGGACCGAGACATGAGGGAGGTGATGCCATGACATGCAAGTGAATTAGATTTGAGGAGGGCAGGATATGCAAAGTCACCAACCTCACTTTACCTCTAGGTTATATTACGTGATTTACTCCTGGAGCCATGTGGGTCCAGTGGCCAGATATAGATCAGAACAACTAAAGAAGAGAGATTCAGGTGGATCAAAGATCATTGAGGCATTTTTCCTCATTTTAAGTATTTATAAGCCATATCATTAAATGTAAAACACTATTAAGAAAGGGTTGCAATATTATATTTTATTAATGACCCCAATAGAATGTAGCTGCTTGGGGGCGAGGGTTGTTTTTTTGTTTGTCTTTGAAATGTCCGGTAGGTGATCAATGATGAAAGACTGCAGGGCTGAAGCTGGGGTCTGGGGGTGGGAAGGTACGAAAGATCTCATGCAGAAAGTGGAAGATGAGCTCGATCTTAAAGGAAATCAGGAATTCCCAGAGGGGCTGTGGAATAGGGAGAGCATTCCAGGCATGAGGGACAAAGTACAAAGGAATGGAGACTAGAGATGGGAGTAAAAGCAAACACCGTCTGTGTGTGTGTGTGTGTGTGTGTGTGTGTGTGTGTGTGTGTGTGTGAAAGCGAATGTGTAAGAAGGCTGAAAAGATGGAATGACAACAGGTAATAAAAGGCTTTGAATGTCAAACAGGAGGTTTTATTTTATTCTAGGAACAAATCACATAATATAACTGAGAGGTAATATAACCCTTGCCCTAGAGACTTTCAGCGCATGAAAGGCCCAGTTTCCTTTTTGGGGATGATGCAGGTCCCTGGGAAATCTTCTCCACCAGATAGCCCAGTAGACTGGTCTTACCTCCCCATTCAAAAGCACACGGATCCCAAGCTTTCAAAGAAAAATTATATTGAAAGAAAGAAAACCAAGGCCAGGTAAGAACTTTGCCACACTCCCGCCAAAATCCCACCGGGAAGGTTTTTCTACTTATTTAGAGTTATAGATATGATGATGTAAACTGAGCTCCCTTCTCCCCATTTCCACTGTCCCCATATGACATCTCCTCTGAACTGTCCATTACAATGGCTTCCTTCGTGCTGCCCTTGTATGCCCTCAGGAAACTCCTCTTCATTTGTCTTTCTGTCTCTTTGAAAGGGGGAAGGAGAAGGAGAGCCAGGCTACCTATAAAAATGTACATACTATACTCTCTATGCATGAATATGATAACTTACATCTATATGGCATTTTTATAGCATAAAGTGCTTTATATGTATTCCTCAGTTGAGTGTCCCTGTAACCGTCAAGTAGGAGTTGGAAGCATCATTGCTCCTAGAGTCCAGGGCATTCTCATTGTGCATCTAGGGACTAGTTTGCAAATTCAATGTGCTTGTTTTCTTGGTGTGCACACTCTAGAGTTGCTAAAAATTATGTAGAGAACTCAGTATTTGCACTGTAGTGTTTGAAAAGTTTTTCTATAAGTATTTCAGAGGTTGCCTACACTGGAATTATTAGGCATTATGTCCGTAGACAACCTCAATATTTAACAAAAAGTCTACAATTATTATCTGAGCACACAAAAAGAAAACTGTCTGGCCATTAGTCAGATATTGAAAAGTTTCTTGGGCTTTCTCTTGTTTTGTTTTGCTTTTAACAAAGGCTAATTGTACTTCAACAAAATAGTTAGTTCAGATTCAAGACAACATTTTTTTAAAAAAAATAATGAGCAAATCATCTGGGATGTTGTCAGCACTTGAAAATACTATGCTATCAGAGAAGATTTCACATTTAGAATTAATATTTCTACCTACTTTGATGCAAAGATCCTGAAGTACAAAGATGTACTCACTTTGCCCTCTCTGAGGTGGATAATTCTATTCTAATTTCATAGGTGAGGGTTTTCAACCAGAAAGAGGGAGTTAATCACACAGAATTATTGTATGATTTAATGTTGCTAACTCACAAGCTGCCCATATACTCCAAACTGTTGCTCATTTATCCAATTATCCAATTTTTTAGCCTTACAGAAAATCCAGTAGTCTCATTCCAGGTGGCTTGCCATATTGAATGTCATCTTCAATTGAAGAGAAATAGCATTGTGCCAACACAACCATAGCTACGTGACTTTTAGCAAACCATTTCTCCTTTCTGGGTCTCGGTTTCCTCATTTGTTAAAAAAAAAAAAAAAGCAGAGGAGTCAAATTGGATGCTCTCCAAGCTCCCAGTCCTACAATTCCATGGTCCCTGGCTATAAACTCTGTTCGATTCCTTCTAACTTAGAGTTCAGTCTGGATAGGCCAGTGTTAACTATGTACTCTGAGCTTTACTACTCTTGTAATAAACACCATAGCCTCAGGCCTTGGCAGTTTATTGAACTGCATTCTCCAGTTACCAATTAAATGGACAGTGCTGTTCTATGTAGCTGTAAGATGTCTGGCCCCATATCATGCGCAGAGAGGAAGCTGCAACATGACCTGGGGTGCCAGCTAGGTTATTACCCTATATAAGCAAGACTTGAAGGGTGGGCGTGAATGCTTGAGCCATCATTAGTGGTTTACAGTGTGAGCCCCTGATAGCATTCCACTCAGTGTGTCCATACAAGCCCGTTGTTGTTTTCCTAGACCAGGCTACAATGCTGTGAAATTCCGTAAAGCAACCCAGCATCTTGAAAGTATCCTCATTCTCTGGCCATACATGTGAAAACACTAAAGTATCACCTCCTGGCACTCTGGGAGGAATGTCAAATGCAGGACCTAGATTCCTCTATAAGAAATAGAGCAGATATTCTCGACTTTCTACAGAGATCTCACAGGAGTCATTCCTTAATATTAATATTCAATTTGAGAGGCAAAGTGACATAGTGGATAAACAGCATCCCCAAATCAGGAAAATGTGGCTCTGACCCATTTTGGTTGTGAGATCTTGGGCAAGGTACATAATTTCACCTCTCCTAGTACTCCAAGACTATAAATTTCAGATCATATACAGATCTGCTCTGGCAAAGGAAGTTTTCTCATAGGGAGTTCCCTATACCAATATAAACAAAGCATAAAATATATACAGACATGCATATATATGCACATTTATGTATGAATATGTGTCTTTATGGAGCAGCTAGGTGGCACAGTAGATAAAGCGCTGGGAATGAAGTCAGTAAGATCTGAGTTCAAATCTGACCTCAGATAATTACTAGCTCTATGACCCTGGGCAAGTCACTTAGACCTATTGACCTCAGTTTCCTCATCTGTCAAATGAACTGGAAAAGGAAACGGTAAACCACTCCAGTATCTTTGCCAAGAAAACCCCAAATGGGGTCACAAAAAGTCAGACATAACTAAAACAACTGAACAACAGAAATGTATAATTGTATAAAATACGTATATGAATGCTAACTATTATCAGTGTAGTAGTAGTAGTAGTACTAGTAGTAGTACTAGTACTAGTGCTAGTAGTTATTGTAGTGTGGAACCAAGTTAAACTTTAAATCTAATTCCCTTCCACTCACCACAGATCAAGGCAGTACAAGGGGTATTATGCTTCCAAGGTGCTAGGGGAAATGTTTATTTGTTCTTGTTATATCTTTGAAATAAACATCCCTTTGTAAATGCTAATCCCATAGTAAGTGGTTAAATGAAACTTGGGTGCTAGTCACAGGGTCCCTCAAAAAAGAGGAACATAAACGGAAAGGAGAGGAGGCCTCAAGCCTATGGCACAGAAGAGGCACTCCCTAACTCCCTCAGGGTATCTATCTATCTATCTACCTATCTATATATCTATCTTTCTTTCTAACTTCTGTCTTTCTGTCTGTCTTCAATTCAATTTGAATATATGTTAATTACTTCCTATGTACCAAGGATGTTAGTGTAACAGAACTGTAGTCAAAAGTCTATCTTAAACTAAGCACTGGGGATTATGAAGATGAATCTGCAGTCCCTGCCTTCAAGGAGATTACAGTCTAGTAGAGGAGATTGCATGAAAATACAGTAGCAATAATACAAGAAAGAAAATAAATGCATAGAAGTAGAATCTCAATGTTGATAGAACCTCAGAAATCATAGTCTATGGGGCAGCTAGGTGGCAGCTAGGTGGCGCAGTGGATAGAGCACCGGCCCTGGAGTCAGGAGGACCTGAATTCAAAGCCAGTTTCAGACACTTGACACTTACCAGCTATGTGACCCTGAGCAAGTCACTTAACCCCATTGCCTAGCACCCCCAAAAAGTCATAGTCTAACCCATACCTAAAGTTGAAATATCTCCCTGAAGTCATCCCTGAAGTCATCTAGTTTTCTATCCACCCCCTCCCAAAGCAGCCCATTTCACTTTGAATCCATTTCAGTTGTTAGGGAATTTTTCCTTCCCCTGAACTTAAATCTGTCTCTATGCCATTTGGAGTCATTGTTCCTAGTTTTACCCTCTGGGGCCAAGAATGAACAGGTCTGATGCCTCCCACATGACAGCCCTTCAATTACTTGGAGACAGTGATCATGTGGTAGCGAGCCTTGTACTACTAATTATTGCAGAACGTTTGTCCGGTGGAAAATTTTCAACTCAGCCAACGTATTTATGACTACAGTTTATAGCTAAGAATTCAGCATGGCTAGAGGCCTGGTGTCTCGACTGCAGCCTATCTGTTGTCTTAAAGTATTCTGGACTCTGGAATTGGAACAGTGGAATGCCTCGAGGGGAAACTACAATTTCTGCCAGGAACCTCAAAGGATGCACTCCATGTGAATCCCCTAGAGTTAGGATTCCAGTGTACCCAGAGAAGATTTAGGAGTTCAGTAGAGCTACAATGTCACCACTAATTTGTTTTGTTTTATTTTTGTTGTCCTTGTCCATTTGTGTGTGTGTGTGTGTGTGTGTGTGTGTGTGTATTTCTTAAAGTTTCATTGATGCCTTCTGTTTTACATCACAGTTATCTGGATATCCACCCTCCCTAACACCTCCCAACTCCCAGTGAGCCTTCCCTTTTAACAAAGACTCAGTCACCAAGCATTTGTTAATACGCAATATCGACTCTCCCTCAACTACCCTAACCATTCAGTTCTCAATCTACTCACTCCCCATCTTCCACTCCACTACTTCTGAACTCTGAAATTTCTATAACTGACTATAATCTATCAGCTTTCCACCTCTTCCTCTGTTTTCTCTTACCAGGCTCTACTCTTTATCCATACCATGACTTCCAGTTCCTCAATGTTTCAGTTCTCTCCTAGGCCATCTCCCCTGCGCTAACCACTCTTTCCTATTTTCCCCATCTCAACCCCTTGGTGAACCAGTTCAACTCTATACTGTCCTCTTTTCTTGAGGCTGCCCTGGATATGATTGATTGATTATGCCCAATAAAGCCTCAGCTTTGGATCACTCCCACCATCCACAATCTTTGATCCTACAAATGTACTACTGTACAAGGTGGAGAAAAATCACACAACTGTCCTGACTGGGACCAATACAAATTTATGTTATACAACTTCAACTGGGCCCTCACTGCTGCTAGGCAATCCTTCTACACCCCCCTTATCAACTCAATATCCTACATCCACAGTGGCTCTTCCCAACTTTTTCATCCCTCCTCAAACCTACAATGGCTCCTCTTCCCCCATCATCTCAGCTGAGAAACTTACCTTATATTTTATAAGAAAAAAAAGAGAAAAAAATCTAATTCCCTCTTCCCTCTTCCTCATTTCATATTACTCAAATACCTTCTGCCACTATCTCCTCCCTCACCCCTCTATCACATGATGAAGTAGCCCTACTCCATACCAAGCAAACCCTCTATCTGCACAAGCTATCTCATTCCATCTCATCTCCTCCAACACATTGCCCCCTCTGACATCTCTATTCTGTCACTTATCACCTATCTCTCCCTGTCTACTGACTCCTTCCCTACTGCCTACAAACATGCCCATAAATCCTCTATCCTCAAAAAAATCCTCACTTAATCCTTACATCTCTGCTAACTATCATTTTATATCTCTTCTGCCCTTTTTGGGTGAACTCTTTGAGAAGGTAATCTACAATAGGTTCTTCTCCTTCTCTCTCAATGTCTTCTTAACCCCCTACAAAGGGGCTTCCAACCTCATCATTCCATTGAAACTGCTCTTGCCAAAGTTGCTAATGATCTCCTAATTGACAAATCCTATGACCTATTTCTCAATCCTCGTTCTTCTTGACCTCTCTCCAGCCTTTGCCATTGTTAATTACTCTCTTCTTCTTGATGATCTCTTCTTTCCAGGTCTTTGGGATACTACTCTCTCCTAGCTCTCCTCCTATCTATCACTCCCCTCCTCAGTCTTCTTTGCTGGATCCTCATTCAGAGCACATCCTCTAACCAGAGGTGTCCCTCAGGGTTCTGTACTGGGCCTTTTTTTTTTCTCCCTCTATACTATTCCATTTAGTGATCTCATCAGCTCCCATTGATTGAATTACTATCTTTGTGGTGATGATTCTCAAATTACCTATCTTGCCCTAAACGTTCTACTAATCTCTAATCTCACATCCTCCTTTGGCTTTCGGAGATGGGCTCAAACCAAATGTCCAGTAAACATTTTAAACTCAACATGTCCCCACCTGAACTCATTATATTTCCCCCTAAGCCTCCTGCATTTCTAAATTTCCTCATTACTGTTGAGGGCACCAACATTCTCCCAGTTGCCTAGAATCACCACCTAGGAGTCACCCTGGATTCCTCGCCATCTCTCATCCTCCTATACCCACTCTGTCAATTTCACCTTTACAAAATCTCTTGAATATGCCCCTTTTTCTTCTCTGACACTGCTACTACTCTGGTGTACGCCTCCATCACCTGACCCCTGGACTATTTCAATAACTTTGTAAACACATCTGCCTGCCTCGTATCTCTTCCCATGCCAATCCATCCTCCATTCAGCCACTGATTTTCCTAAAGGGCAGATCTGATTATGTGACCACCACCCACACACCCCACTCATTCAATAAACTCCAGTGCCTTCTTAATGCTTCCAGGATGAAATACAAAATGCTCTGTTTGGCATTCAAAGCCTTTCATAATTTAGCCGCCTCCTACCTGTCCAGTCTTTCTACACCTTCCCCCTCCACATACTCTTTGATCCAGTGACACTGGCCCCCTGGTTTTTCCACAAATAAGACACTCTATCTCTCAGCTCTGGAAATTTTCTTTGACTGGCCTCAATGCCTGGAATGCTCTTCCTCTTCATCACTGTCTCCAAAACTTCTCTGGGCTTCCCTCAAGTCTTCATCAAAATCCCAACTTCTTAGGTGGCACAGTGGATAGAGCTCTGGCCTCGGAGTCAGGAGGACATGTGCTCAAATCTGGCCTCAGACACTTATCACTTACTAGCTGTGTGACCCTGGGCAAGTCGCTTAACCCCAATTGCCTCACCAAAAAAAAAAAAAGGCAAAAATCCCAACTTCTACAAGTTTTTCTCAATCCCTGTAACTTCTAGTGCCTTCTCTCTGTTAATCTGTTAATATAGCTTCTTTGTACATATTTGTTTGCATGTTGTCTCCCCTATTAGATTGTGAGTTTCTCAAGAGTGTCTTTTGCCTCATTGTGTATCCCAGCACTAAGCACAGTGCCTGGCAGCAGGAGGAGCTTAATAACTGTTTATTGATGGACTGCTGAGCACTATTCTATGTGCTAGGGATACAAAACAAAAGTAAACTGGTCCCTACTCTCAAAAGCTTGCATTCTAATGGGGAAGACAAATCTACATGTGTAAATACAAATGTACTAAACATAAAATAGGACAACTTGGTGGTGCATGAATAGAGTACTGGGCCTGGAACCAGAAAAACTCATCTTCCTGAATTCAAATGTGGCCTCAGATGCTTTTACTAGCTGTGTGGCCCTGGGCAAGTCATTTAACCCTGTTTGCCTCAGTTTCCTCATATGTAAAATGAGCTGGAGAAAGAAGTGGTAAACCACTTCAGTATCTTTGCCAAGAAAACCCCAAATGGAGTCACAAAGAGTCAGGCATTACTGAAAAACAACTAAACAACAAAAACCACAAAATAAATACAAAGTAATTTGAGGAAGGAAGGAAGGAGTTAGCAGTTGGGAATGGGGAAGGGTCACGAAAGGCTTTATGGAGAAGTTGCTGCTTGTGCTGAATTTTTGAAGAAGCCAGAGATTCCAAAAAGCACAGGCAAGGAGAGGAAAACAGGTAAACAAGGCCAAATGGATGCAGTAACTGCATCTGACAGCATATCTAACTATCTGTACCTAAATTCCCACACACACATACCAAAGAAAGGAGGAAGGGTTCTTTCCTCATTTCTCAACATAGGATAGCATTAAAATTGCATGACATTTAGATTCATCTTAGTGTTCTTTTCACTTACACTATTGTGGTCCTTATGTCTGTGGTTTTCCTGGTTCTGCTTACTTCCCTATGTATCTTTATCCCTACCATTTTGGACAGTCCACCACTCAACTTCTCTGGTTAAAGATAGAGTCCATTTACATGTAGGCATCATGTATTTCAGACTGAGAATCAGAGCAGAAAGAGACAGAGAAGCAAAAACAGAAAGACAGACAGAAACAGAGAGACAGAGACAGAAACAGAGAGGGAAGTGGAGAGAAAGATAGAAATAGAGACACAGAGACAGCAGAGACAGAGACCAAAAGAGAAAGTAAAAGAGAGAGAGAGAGAAACAGAGAGGGAGATGAGACAAAAAGAGAAAAAGAGGGGAGACAGAGAAACAGAGACAGAAAGACAAACAGAAACAGAGAGACAAAGACAGAGGCAGAAATAGGGATAGAAATGGAGAGAAAGACAGAGAGAAATAGAGACACAAAGAGAGGAGAGACAGAGAGAGAAAGAGACAGAGAGACAGAGACCAAAAGAGAAAGGAAAAGAGAGAGAGAGAAACAGAGAGACGAGACAGAGAGAGAGAAAGAGGGAAGATAGAGAAACAGACAAAGAGACGAGATAGAGAGAGAGAAAGAGGGGAGAGAGATGGAGGGAAACACACAGAGAGACAGAGAAGCAGAGACAGAAAGAAATAGAAACAGAGAGACAGACAGATACAGAGAGCCAGAGAAAAAGAGAAAAAAAGACGAGAGACAGAAACAGAGAGAGAGAGAGAAGAGAGACCCAGAGACAGAGACAGAGATAGAAGTAGATGGAAAAGAGACTAGGAATTCATGCCACAAGATCATGTCAGAGATGAGATAATGCTAGAATGAGCTAGGGTACTTCTTGTAAACAGGCTTCGCTGTGCATCGCACAGAGATCCATGTTGTGATGGCTCCTGCCAGAGCTGTACAGGAGTTAGCATGTCAGTTTGGGAGGCCAAGACTTAGGTATATTTATGCATTCATTTAAGAGGCCCTTTTAAAAAAACAGCTTAAGAAGACCTCAGGGCACAATCACAATAAAATCATTCATTAAAATATTCAAATCAACCAACAGCAGCAACATGGACTCAAATAAAACCAGCAGCCCAGTACCATATGGTTACATTGCAACTCATCTCTTTAGGCTCGTTTGAGGTCTCACTCTCTCTCCAGGGCCTTCCCATTGAGTTTCTGCATGGGTTTCTACAAATACTTCTTCTCAGAGCCATTAACTGGGAATGGGACCAGCTCAATAAATTGTAACTGAGACAAGCGGAAGTAAAGGCATTCACAGATAGGTGGCAGCCACCATCCTCCTGGGGGAGACAGAAACTGCTCACCCATTCACCCCCAGAGAAAGAGGGGCATTTGGAAGCTTCCTATTTAAACTAATTATTCATAATAACTAAGCACTCGGGCCCCTTCCTGGGGTTGGGGTTGGAGAGAGGATTAACTGCTCACCCTAACAAACAAATCAGATGCTTTCGGCGATGGATTTGAAAGAGGACTTAAAATCAGTCTCATCCACCCACGCCCACTGCAAAACCCTCGAGAAATGTTGCATTTGGAAGGGAGATTAAGGACCAACTGGTCTTAGTGGTTCACTCACCTCTTGCTGAAATTGAACCTGATCTAAGATGCGGTCAACGGAACCTGAATCTCAAGAGCTTTAAAAATTAGAATAGCCATTAACATCGCCTAGTCCAGCCCCCTCATTTTAAGGAGGAGGAAATACACACCCAGAGCTCATTTCAGAGCCAGAACTAGAGAGATGCTCTTCTGACTCCCAGCTTCACACTTTGTCAGCTCGCTGAAATTTGACACCCTTCTGGGATAGGGGAGCTGCCGATTTTTCCATAGCAGGGATCCCTGTTCTTTTGACTCAGAACAAGCAACCAAACAGAGAGAAGGACCCAGAGGTCATTCCAGGGACACTCTGCTGTCTGTCAAGACATTCCCCACCAATCAGTCAATCAGCAAGTATTTATTAGTCACCCACCATACAACAGACAGAGTGCTAGGGGCTGAGGATACATGTACAAAGGAAATAATTGCGACTCACAAGGAGATTGTCTTCTAATGTGAGAACAACAAGCACATATAGAAATGTGCATAGTCTAAATTTATAGTGAATGGATACAAGTATGGGTAATGCGCGCTCTAAAGTGGCTGTCTCAACTCCCATTCAAACCAATGAGTCAGGTCCCCAAAGTTCATCTACTACGTCCTGTCTAGACTGTAGGAGAAGCCCTAATAGGTTGGAGGGGTGGCTTTTTTATTGCAACATCTCACGAGCCCCCACTGTTGGCGCATGATCATCCGTTGAGACTCATGTAGTCAGACGGATTTAAGTAGTTTTTAGAAAGGGGTATTTAGGGACTTTCAAAGGCAGAGCCAAGATGACAGAGAAGAGAAGCACTCATCCAAGCTCCCCCAAAATTTCCCTCCAAACAAACACCTCAAACTGAATTCGGGAGTGACAGAGCCAACAAAGGGTCAGAGTGAGACGTTCTTCCAGCACAAGACAGCATAGGGGGTAGGGAAGAGAGGTCTGTGACATAGGGGACGAGGTTGGCTCAGAGCCCGCATGGATGAAATGCCAGGGGTGGGGATAGAAGCAGCAGCAGCTTCAGGAGCTCTCAGGCCAGAGAGAGTAAGAGGACCTGGCAAGTGGTCAGAAGGAGATTACGGGGGACTCCTGTGCTAGCACCGGGATGCAGGACCAGACACTGTTTGGCATCTCCATCGCCTAACCCCACTTCTGAGTTACTGTTCAAGGATGGAGAGGAGTACTTTCAGTCAAGAGGGAATGGAAGCCCGGAAGGGTTGAAGGGATCAGGGATCCCCAGGAAGACTATCATTTCCAGTCCCAAGGGAGGAGGGTCCCTGAGTAAGGGCCAAAGGGCAGACCAAGAGAGCAGTGACCTCTCCTCTCCCCAGATCATACCTTCTTAGAAGCACTGAAAACTTCAAAAACCCCAGAACCAGCTATGAAAATAGCAGGTCAAAAAAAAGCCTGAGGCTGGAGACAGAGCTTTTACCCCGCCACCCCCATGATGGGAACAGAGCCCAATACTAACATAAAGTTCCAAATGAAGAAGTAGGATAGGAAAATGAACAAATAATAAAAAGAAAAGAACCTGACTGTAAAAATCTACTATAGCTATGAAAGATCAAGGCACAAACTCAGAAGATGATGAAGCCAAAACAGCAACAAGTAAAGCCTCAAAGAAAAATGTGAATTGGACACAAGGCCGACAAGAATTCCTGAAAGAGGCAAAAAATATTTTTTGAGCTCAAATAGAAGTGGTAGGGGAAAAAATAGGTAAATAAATTAAAGCAAAGGAAGAAAATTATGAAAAGACAACAGACTGGTAAAAGAGGCACCAAAAATACTGACAAAAATAGCATCTTAAAAAAACAGAATTGGCCAAATGGAAAAAGAGGTACAAAAAACTCACTGAAGAAAATAATTCCTCAAAAATGATAATTGGGCAATGGGAGCTAATGACTCCATGAGACATGAAGAAACAATGAAACAAAGTCAAAAGAATGGGAAAAAAAGAAGATAGTGTGAAATCTAATTGGAAAAACAACTGACCTAGAAAATAGATTGAGGAGAGATAATTTAAGAATTATGAAATTATCTGAAAGCTGTGATCAAAGAAAGAGCCTAGACATTATATTTCAAGAAAATTATCTGGGGAAATTGCCCCAATATCCTACAAGCAGAGGATAAAATAGAAATTTTAACAATGAAACAATTAGACAACATTCTAAAATTTGTGGGATGCAGCCAAAGCAGTGTTCTTAATAAATATCCCTTCATAAAGCTAATTGTTGTTTGTTACTAAATGATGATAGAGAGAAGATATCAGCTGTTTAAATGATAGTAGGGAGATACTGACAATGATAAAGGATATAGCACACTGGAGATTGATATAGGGGTGAAGGACACTAGAAGGAGGACTTGAAAAAATGCACTAGAAGAATAACTTCTGCCCCCTCAGGATTGCTCCTAGAACCCTGAAGGAACAGCATTCCCCTCTGGGGACTCTGCTTCGCAGTGAAAGTGAAAGTTGGCTTAAGGATTTTCAGAGCTAGGCTACATTTAAACATAGCAATCCCATTGCCCATCGCCATGACTTTGGACTGTCCATATCCTATACCTAGAATACACTCCCTCTTCACCTCCATTTTGTAGAATTCCTCTCTTCTTTAAGATACAGCTTAAGTATTACCGTCTACATAAAACTTTTCCCAATCCCTACAATTGTTAGTGCTTTCTCTCCCTAACTATGCTGTATCAATTACTTTGAATACATTTTATTTATCCTTTTAATTTTTGTACTGTCTACATTTACATATGTACTTGTTGTCTCCCCAATTAGAAGGAGAGATCCTTTCCAGTGGAACTGTTTCATTCATTTTATTTATATCCTTAGTGCCTGGCACACTCACAAAAGCAGAGGTTCAAACATAGAAGGACCCTGAAACTTCTTTCTAAATGGATACTGAACCCATTAATGAATACTTTTTAAGTCTAGCCATTAAACCAGCACCAAATGCACTTAAATACACTATTGTTGAGCCCACATTTTTACATGTTTTCCACTGCTGGTGATCTTTAAACCATCATGGAGAATGAGGGAGGTACTAGAGGACTGGTGATGGGCGAATGTCCAAATTTTAAGAAAAAGGAAGAGTATTCATCTGCAAACTAAAGGATGATAAGCTCAATTTCAGATCCTGGCAAAATTCTAGAATTTATCATTAGAAGGATGATTAATGAACATCAAGAAAAAGAAGCAGTGAGATAAAATGCTCCTTAAAGAAATAAAGAACAACTTAAATACCTAGAGAGATATTCAGTGTTCATGGCTAGGCTGTGTCAATATTATAAAATGACAACACTACCAAAGTTAATTTGCAGACAGTATTATACCAAATTACCAAGGAGTACTTTACAGAAATAGAGAAAATAATAATAAATTCATTTAGAGGAAGAAAAAAATCTAAAATACCAAAAGAAAAAGGGTAGAAATGAAGGGAGAATAGAACTTCCAAATCTCAAACTTTACTATAAAGCAAAAGTCATCACAATCATTTGGCACTAGTTAAAAAATACAGGGGCAGCTAGGTGGCACAGTGGATAGAGCACCAGCCCTGAAGTCAGGAGGACCTGAGTTCAAATCCGACCTCAGAGCAAACACTTGACACTTACTAGCTGTGCGACCCTGGGCAAGTCACTTAACCCCAACTGCCTAAAAAAAAAATAGAAAAAAATAGAAAAGACAAGCAATAGAACAGACCAGACAAGAAAGAATCAGAAACAATTGAATTTAATACTATAGTGTTCACTAAATCCCAAAACATATATTACCTAGGAAAGAATTCCATATTTGATGACAACCTCTAGGAAAATGGGAAAGAAATACGATTTAGACAAATATCTTATACCATAATCCACAATATATTCAAAATGGATATGGAACATGAATAGAAAAGATCATACCATTAAAAAAAAAACTAGAAGAGAAGCCAACCTTTTGTAACTGTGAGTAGGGAGTGAATTCTTAACCAAACAAGGGATAGAAGCAATTGCAAAAAGATAAAATAGATAATTATTGTTATATGAAACTGAAAAACTTTTGTATGAAACAAAATTAACATACCAGAAAGGAAGCAGTCAACTGGGAATAATCTTTACACTAAATTTCTCAGATATATGTATAATATGTAAAATGCATAGGCAACTAACTAAAACATATAAGGCCAAAAGCTATTCCCCAATAGAAAAGTTGACAAAAAATGTGAGCAAACAGTTCTCAAAAGAAGAATTGTAAAGTAAAAGCCACACATAAGAATGCTACAAATCACTAACAATAAGAGAAATGCAAATAAAGACAACCCCAGGTCCACACACACTCTCAGCAAATTTGTAATGATGACAATAATAGCTAGCATTTATGTTACTTTTTAAGCACTTTGCAAATATTATGTCATTTAATCTTCACAACTGTCCTGAGAAGTCAGTGCTATTATAATCCTCATTTTATAGTTCATGAAACTGAGACTGAAAAAGATTGAATGACTAGTCCAGGGTCATATATCTCATAAGTGCCTGAGACTGGATTTGAACTCAAGTTTTCCTGACTCCAGGTCCAATGATCTAACCACTGTACCACATAGCTATAAAAGATAGCAGATGGAAATAGTCAAGGAGGGTTGTCAAAAATAGGCACATTAATGCATTTTTGGTGGAGCTATGAATAATAAAAGTATTCTGGAACGCAATCAGGAATTACACAAAAATAAAATCCCCATATTCTTTGACTCAGAGATTCCATTACTAGCCATATACCACAATACCATCATTGTCCTTAATGATGGCATGCCAAAAATATAAAATCTCCATATTCTTTGACTCAGACATTCCACTACTAAACATCTAGCAAAATGATGAAAAAGAAATGAAAAGAAAAAAAGAAAAAAGGAAAGGAAAAATTAAAAACTCTATAATACACCAAGACATTTTATGACAACACTTTATGTGATAGAAAAGACTGGAAACAAAGTAGGTGTCCCTTGATTGGGAAGTGGCTAAGCAAATTTCAGTACATAAATATCATGGAACATTACTGTGCTGTAAGAAACAATGAAGACAAAAATATAAGAAGAAATCTCCACCTCACTCCTTTGCTGGATGAAGGACACTGAATATGGGATACAACATACAACTCAAACTATTTTGATATGTTGCTGAGTTTTGTGGAGCTTTTCTTCCCTTTATTTATGCTCCATAATGAGGAATTTCTCTCTGGAAGGGACTGGGAGAGGAATACATTAGTAAATATAGATGATATAAAAATAAAAGATATTAATACTTCATTTTTTAAAAAAAGTAAAGAAAGCAGTGATCACTAAGAGCCAACATGGTTTCATTGAGAACAGGTCATTATAGTTAGACTTTATTTCTATAATTTACTAGTTTCTATAATTTGCTAATCTGGTAGATCAAGGGTTTGCTATTGCAGTAGAAAAAGAATTCTTTAACTCCCTGAGGCAGCTAAGACGACACCAGTGATTGAGCACTATGCCTGGAGTCAAGATGATCTGACTTCAAATTCAGCCTCAGCTACATACTAGCTGTGTAATCCTGGGCAAGTCACTTAACTTCAGGTTCCTCAACTGTAAAATGGGGATAATAGCAATATCCACCTTGCAGGGTTATTATGAAGGTTAAATAAGATTGGCACACAGTAGGCAGTATATAAATGCTTATTTCCTTCCTACCATGCCTAAAATCTATTTTCCCATTTACTTCACTAATTTATGTTCTTTGTGCTATAATCTAATGTATGAACCCATTTGCCATGTTAGAAATAACAAGCCCACTTAGCCTGTTTTATGCTAACAAAAAAGGAATCTATGGTTTCCTCATTGACTATCTTTTCTTTGATTCCCATAGACATTGCCTTTCAAGAGATGGAACCCCATCTCCAAGACACAAATAGCTTTGTCTTCTCTCATTTGCTCAATCTCATGGATGGCCTTATCTCAGTTGGCAGTTGTGTTGTATGATCTTGTCCCAATCCCCTTTCCTCCTCTTCAGTTTTCCAGGACTATGTATCCCAATGTGCATGTTAAATGTACCTTGGAGACCCATTCTGTCTTCCTACTCTCATCTCACTAAACCCCATCTGCCTGATGTAGCCTATTGTATTGATAAGGTGTATAAAATAGAACCAGAGTATCCATGACCACTTTGATATTCTACCTAAACCTCCCAGCCGCACAGTTCTGAGAGATAAGCCACTGCTGCCTAACCAGAGTGAGGTTTTGTTTGTGCCTTGACCCTTTGATATATAGTTTACCTAGATTTTTAACAAGAAATTTGATGAAGTATTTCATAATATTTTTAATGTGACAATAGTTTCCAGTACAAAAATATTGTAATGTAAATGACAGATTAGATCTATTCTCCCTGTATCCAGAGGGCATATTAGGAGCTGTAAGTCTAAGTTGCAAAGAGTTAATTTTAGGCTTACTATCAGGAAAAAATTCATAACAATTAGAGCTACTCAAAAGCAGATGAGCTGCCAGGGAAGACCTTTAGATACCTGGGCTCTTCTTTTACTGAAGGTCCCCAAGCAAAGGATGGATGTCCATTTGTTGTTGGGTACGTTGTAGAAGAGTTCTTGGGGGAGATGAAGTGGGGAGAGGATGGATTAGATTAAATCCTCTATCATAGTCATACTTGAAGACAGGAATCATGATCTTTCTGTGTTCTCTTCTCTAAGCTAAATGCCATTAGTTCCTTCAAAAATGGTTGAAGGCATGGCTTTAGTTCCCATCCAAGAGACTGATTCCAGTTTGGCAATACTTCAACGGATTTGTGATCTCACTGAAGTATGGACTCTCTCAGATGTACTTCAGTATGTATTCCCTCAGATGTGCTCCCTAAAATGTGGTGCCCAGAATACGTATCTGGCTATAACTAGGATAGAATGCAACGTGACTATGATCTCCTTCAATCTGGAAACAATTGGAGAAGTATATTCTGAAGGATCCTGGAAAAGTCTTCCAAAATATCTTTTATATCTCTTTAATGAAATATGAAATTCTCTTGACAAGGTTAACTCTTTGATAAAGAGTGAATTAACCTAATTACCTCATATTTGTTGGCCCTTTAATATTACATGAAGTCTACAGGTGGTGAGTTACAGCAACAATGAGTTTATCATCCAGGTGATTAATGACATTTGACGATGATAGCACGGCTAGTCATATATCTTTGAACTTAGTGTTTAAAACAAGGGCTTGAGAGATGGAGATAGAGAGGAAAAAGGTTACTTATAAACACTAGGACTTGGTTCTCTGAAGGGAAATCCTACATATCCATAACATTGGATCCAAGAACCACTTGGCCCCAAAGGTAGCAATCAAACAGCATGGTGTTTCTGAACCAAACCTCTTGAACCCAAAGAAAGAGTTTCTGGCCCAAGGGAGACCTGTAGCTAAGAAGTTGCAAAGAAGAGAGGTTATCATGTGAAGGAGCAATGTGGGTTGTGGTCCAGAGAGGTCCAGAGAGAAGGGTCAGCTCTCTACAGATCTTGAGTCCTTTGGCCTCATAGGGGGTTCTCAACAACAGGACAAATTGGAGGATTGTGTGGGTTCTTAAGTGAAAAGAGATTCTCAGGAGAGGAATGGATTGTTTGAGTCTCTAACAACACCAAAATAAGTCAGAGCCTTCTTCTTCTTGAAAGTGCTGTGTGCTTTTTTGTGGACCCACTGGGAAAGCAACTGAGAGTGCGGTTGTGGCATATCCATGTCTCCCCCACTCCCTAGACTGTTTCATGCACTTTGGTTGTGCTTGGAAAGGATCTCTTGAGTTAGTGGAGACCAATTAGATGGAAAGAAAAGTCTGGGATAACACAGATTCTGATATAGCCCAGGTTGAATATCTGGAAAAACCAGCTAAAACTTTACCCTACTTCCACAGAAACAAATTTGAGAACCCCAAACATGCCATGTTTCCCTCTAGCTCTCTAAAATTCTAACTCTATGAAATAGCTGTTTAGCAGGAGAGGATATGATGGACTGCAGGCCTTGCAGGGTAGAAAATGCACATTACTCCCATGGTACAATGACAACAACAAAATACATAAAAGATTTACAACTGGAAGAGGTCTTAGAAATCTAACTCCTTCTAAGGCCCCAAGAGGTCACATAGGCCCAAACTCAAACAAGGTAGGAATTAGTAAAGTTAGTATTTGAACCCTGATCCTTTCATTCCAGATCTATTGGTCTTCCCATGATCTTATCATTGCTTTCTAATGATAGTCCATGAGATTAGCTAGCTATCACAAGCTCCATTTTACAGGTGGAAAAATTAAAACCAAAAGAAAAATTAAACTCATTTTTAAATACTTGCATACCCACCTAACAGCATTAATTAGTTCATGAAAACAGACTGGGAGAACAGCCTGGCACAAGCAGAGTCCTGAGCTAGCCAGCACACATGAAGGCAGTAAAGGAAGGAAAATTCAGAGCCACAGCTGCTCCAATGTCTCCAAGCACACATTTCCCATAGGGATAGGTGGCTTGTGCCGAGACAGAGGGGAGAGTCAGAGCTAGAAAATACTTTCTTAGAAATTATTGTCTGTTGTACTCGTCTGTGAAACTGTCCCTAGGTGGGCACTCCCATCTCACAGCTAATTGCCCTGATACATGGTATGCTTATCATTCAATTTTTCAAATAACTCTCTTAATTAAATGATGCCATATGACATCAAGATTTTACCCTGTATCAGCAAGTCAGAATTCATGTCAGAGAAACACTGATATCTCCCAGCATACCACTAGAAGTCTTCTCTGTCAAAGCTTTTTTCCGTATATTCACTATTGTTTAATTATTTACAAAGTGCTTTCCTCACAATTCTGAGTTAGGTCATCCATGTAAAATTATCCCCATTTTATAGAATTAGAACCTGATTATAATGCAATAATGAAAATCAATCCCTTTGATATAAAACTTTAAGATTTACATGATGGGCAGCATTAAAAGGGGAAAGGCCCAGAGTGGTAGTAAAGGTCTGTAATCCCCATTACTGGGGGAGTCTCAGGTTCACGGATCTCTTGAATTCAGGAGTTCTGAGGTATGGTGGGCTAAATTGATCAGGTTTTTGTACTAAGTCCAGCACCAATATGGTGGACCTTTGGCAATGGGGAACCATCGAGCTGCCTAAGGAGAGTCAAACCAGCCCAGGTTGGAAATAGAGCATGTCAAAGTTCCTGGTCAGGTTGGGCCTGATGAGTGACCACTGTACTTCTGACTTGGATGAGATAGGGAGACCTAGTCCCCCCAAAAAAGAAGGATAGTGGCAGGAAAAAGGGCAATATGCAGCCACATGTGTGTGTGTGGAAAACCAGGCATTCAATCACAGGTTCTTTGTATGACTATGGGTCAATTAAGATGCTTTTAGTCAATTGTGTCAACCCCTGCTGTTTTCCTACTGTTTCCCTTGATTCAGCTCTAAAGGACTGAGACAAATGGTACAGATTCACTAGAACCCTACAAGGTCCAGGAATGTGAACTGCTAAAATTCTTCTGGGTTTCAATTAAGGGAGAGAACCAAATCCCAGGAGCAGAGGTATAACTAACCATAACAATACCTGGGGCAAATTCAGTTTTGGGAGAGTAGGGAAGGGGAGGGTAACAGCAGCACAAGATGAGGCATAGGAATGGCAATTGCCATAGAGATGAGAGAAAGAAAGAAAGAGAGAAAGAAAGAAAGAAAGAAAGAAAGAAAGAAAGAAAGAAAGAAAGAAAGAAAGAGAGAGAGAGAAAGAAAGAAAGAAAAAAAAGGAAGAAAGAAAGAAAGAAAGAAAGAAAGAAAGAAAGAAAGAAAGAAAGAGAAGGAGAGGTAAGGAAGAAAGAGAAAATAAAGAAAGATGTTTTTAAATATATAAAACAAAATACATAGGATTACAAAGGAACCAATTATATTAAAATAAAGATTTTTTTCCCATTCAGGTTGATAGACCCCCTGAAATCTATCCATATCACCCAATGCACAGTGACTGACTCATAGTGGGTACTTATTAAATGCTTTTTGACTGATTGGTTGACTAATCAATCATAAGGGGTCCATGGATCCCAGTTGGAGAACTCCTGATCTAATCCAATCCATCTCTCCATGGATGGATCACCTCTCCAACAGTTCTAACAAATGATTATTATAATAGCAACTCACCTTTCTGTAGAGCTTTAAGATTTGAAAAGTTATTTCCCCAGGAGAGCTGTGCAGGTAATACATGCATTGTACCCATTTTAAAGATGAAGAAACAGTCTTAGAAAGGCAAAATGACTTGTCCCAGATCATATTATCTAGTCAGAGCCAGGATTTGAAACCAAATCTTCTAACAATAATAATAATCATTACCATTTATATAGCACTTTAAGGTTTTCAAAGAAGTTTACATATGTTGTCTGATATAAGCCCAGGGTTTTTTTCGTTATACCATGATATCTAGCCTCTGTTTATATCCCTTCAGTGAGGAGGACATTATTATCTCGTGGGTTGGTCCATTCCATTTTAGAAAAGCAACTGGGAAAGTCATTAAGTAGAATTGCCTGGTGTATATTCACTGCACAAGTTTACTCAAATAAGAACATAGTGCATAGTGAAGACTAAAGAGCAGAGACATTGCAATACTTTACATCTGCCTTTTCAGGCTTGCTAACAGGGAAACTTTGAATAAATCAGAGGATAAGGAAAAATTATGTCAAGTTTGTTTCTGTGTTATTACCCTGGGGCTCCTTTTGTGTTTTTGGTGAGATTTCCTTTTGACCACACAAATAACATGTGGTTTTCTGATCATATTCTGAAAGGAAGGAAAATTGGAGCAGAGGTACAAAGCAGAGGGGACAGCAGAGGGATGTTGTGAGACATTTCATAAGTTGACATGAAATTGTCCCCCAAGACTATGATAATGACTGAAAACATAACTTGCAGAAAAAATTCTTTGACATGAAATGAGATTGCTTCTTTGTTTCTCTGGGTAATTTCTCTCTCTCTCTCTCTGTCTCTCTCTCTCTCAGGGTGGGTGTGGGGGTGTGGGTGTGGGGGTGTGTATGGATGATGGCTTATTAAAAATGCATTGAGATTTGTACATGTGCCCACACCAAAGGAATCTTAGCCACGGAAGCGTAGGTCTCACAAACTTGGCTGACTAGTTTCAGTTACTAATATCCCATTTATGAGCAACCTTGGGACATTAGTCTCATTTTATAGAGATGAAAGCATTAAAGCTGTAACTTAATATAATAGTGACTCTGGGTTCAACCAATCTCTATAACTTGAGGAGCTTCATAGGCTCAATATAATAGGACTTCCTACCCAGGAGCCTCATTTGATTATCAGCATATTTAAGAAGAAGGGATGAAATTAGTCTTGGAAAGCTTAGTACTGTTGTTGTGGAGAAAGTTTTGAATTTAGGGTCAGGAGTTCTGAATTCAAATTTCTATGTTGACAGTTACTAGCTTTAAGATCAGAGACAAATCCCTTCTCTAAGCCTCAGTTTCCACATTCGTAAAATGAAAAAGATATCAAGAGCACTAGCTTCCTCAGGGTTGCTGGGAAGAAAGCACTTTGTAAAGCACAAATGAAAGAAAGAAAGTGAAAAATAGCATGCTTCAGTCTGTATTTAGAGTCTTAGTTCTTTCTCTGGAGGCAGACAGAATGTTTCATTATGAGTCATTTGGGATTGTCTTGGATCATTGCATTGAGTATAGCAAAGTCATCCATAGTTCTTTATTGCATAATATTGCTTTTACTGTGTACAACACTCTCCTGGTTCTGCTCACTTCACTCTGCATCAGTTCATGCAAACTACTATGTTTTTGTTACAGTATCTTCCCATGTCTTCACTTTGTCTTGCAGATAAGACAGGAGTGTGGCCTGTAGATAGTTCATCAAACCCCAACACTTGGCCTTTTTTGCTATTGCTCCTGGGATCTCAACCAAGGTTATTTTTCTATCATTGGCCCTCATTCCATTCCATGAGGAATCTTTACCGGATCTAATTGTTGTTTCATTCACTTCCACCTCAAAGTCAAAGTCAAAACATTTTAATTAGATTAAGAAAGATGCATAAGCAAAGGAAGAAATTAGGATGTCAGTTGTGACTGAACTGCTGGCAGGGGTCAGTTTAACTAAGAGAGTACAGGAAAGGAGGGAAATCAAATACGACTTGAAAGTTAATTGGATGAGTGGTATCAGAAAAAAATATGGCAAGACCTATATGAACTGATGCAAAATGAAGTGCAAAGAACCAGGAGATCATACAGTAACAGCAATGCTGTAATGATGATCAACTGTGAAAGACTTGGCTACTCTGATTAATACAGTAATCCAAGACAATTCCAAAGGACTCATGATGAAAAAAGGCTATTCACTTCCAGAGAGAAAACTGAGAGCGAATTGAAGTATAATTTTCTCACTTTCTTTTCCTTTTTTTGCAATACAGCTAATATGGAAATATATTTTGCATGATTTCACATGTATAATTGATATGTTGTTTGCTTTCTCAGTAAGGAGGGGTAGAAGGGAGGAAGAAAATCTGGAACTCAAAATTTAAAAAGGAAAGAATGTTAAAAATAAATATTTAAAAAAAAAGAAAGATGCATAGGAATGTAAAAAAAAAATCAACAAAAATTTACATAAACTTTCTAATCATCAGCTCACATGAACTGCAAGCTTTTATCCCCTAAGCAAAAACCATTTCCTCTCATTGGCATTTCAATGGAGTGAATCCCTAGAGTCTTTCCCTGGCGCTGCCTCAAGAATGCATACAGTGCTGTGAGTAGGGGACTTATTGGGGTTAAGACTTGCCACAGTTAATGGTCACAAGCAATTTATCTGAACTCCTGGTCATTGATGCTGCTTGACTCAAAAGTAACTGGGAAAACTCAGGAACCATGACTTCAAAAGCTTTCATGGAGAGTGGAAGATCAGGAATCCATTACTATGGTTGCAGATATACATCACATCACCATCCAATGTACCAAATCCTTGCCTAGGGATAGGCACAAACAACTCCTACCCATACTGGCTAGCTACGTCAATTATCAAAATCTCTTCCATCTAGGTAGAAGTTAATCACATCCCTAATGAAATCCACCTTCAAAGTCAGCTGTTGTTTCTCTTATTCCTTCTGAACTCCCCACACTCTTCCTCCTACATCCTTTGTCAAGCCTACACTGATTAACCAATCAGGACTACCCTGGCACTGAAGCCAACTAGAAATATCACTGTACCTGCAGTCCCTGGAGAAATATCAATTTAATAATCCAGTATCACAGTCCAGAGGACATGTATCCTACATTTTTATTACCTACTTCATAAGGCTATTGTAGGTAAAATACTTTGTAGACTTTAAAGGACTATATAAAAAGGGATTATCCATTTTATCTACTCTACTGAGATGTTATGAAGTAACTGCTTTTTAAACTATAAAACTCTTATCTAAATGTGAGCTATTATTATTGTAAATATTAGGGATTGTCACTGAACCTGTGATTTCATTGGTATAGAAAACTAGCTGGGGAGGAAACTCTCTCTGCCAAAGTTGATTAGCACCTTCTCTTGCCATTTATAGTCTTAGTAGGATGCTTAGGCACTGAGAGATTCAGTGACCTGCTCAGAGTAATCAGACTGGTATGTATCATCGGTGAGACTTGACCCCAGATCTTCCTGGCTTGGAGGCCAGATCTCTATTCGTTACACCACACTGCTGCTATATCATTGATATGAATAATTATTAGTTACTGTTATTGTAGTATCTTCCATCAAATAAAGCTACAACTGGCCTGCATGTGGTTTTGATGGCTATCTGACCTGGGATCGGGTCCACCCCCCTCTCAAAGGAAGACTTTGTGGAGAGTAGTGAGAAGGCTGGGTGCCTTGTTTCCTAAATGGAAATATTCAGATTCAATATTCCTTCCTACCTTATCCTCAAAAAAAAAAAATACATTTTGACCCATATTACATTAAGTTCAACAGAGTTCCTTTGGGACAAAAATTAACTTTTCCAAACTAGTTTGGCTGAAAGAAAGAGAGGAGGCAGAATGTGCCAGGCATATCGAACTACCACTGCTACTTCCCCTCCGACCCTGATGGGGATAGCCCAGGACCCTGAATCCAAGAGTCTTGGGAATAGAAGCACACTCCAGACCACTGATTCTGCTTCCGTTTTAGCTCCTACAGACATCTTCTCCTTGGAGATGCTACCAGATAACTGATTTGGGGTGCTATGACCCCACCTCCTAAATTCTCACTATCAGAGCCCTAGGCACTGTCCGATGGCTCAACATCACAAAAGGATAATATGTTATCAATAGAAATGGATATTAAAGAAAATGCATTACCATGTGCTTTGCGGTATATTCTCAGAACTATGGGAACTTTCCATCTGATTTGAAACTGAAAGCACTTGTTTCCGAGTTATCTCCGCTTTTAGAATGCTCCTTAATTAAGCACAGGGACTGTCTTGGTTTCTATTAGTAATTCTAGTACTTGGTACAGAGATATGTACATAGTAAGTACTTAATGCTTTTTTATCCACCCATCTATCCATTCATTCATTCATTTATTCATAGTTTTCTAGCTGCCCTAAATGAATCTGTTAGCATCCAATAATCCTCCAGTTTTTACTTTAGCCCAGAGGTAGGAGAACCCCTAAGAGTGATTGAGCCCAAATTGAGAATTTGAGTTTGAAAATACAATATCATGTGACGGTGAGGATAAATTCAGCAGAGAGCGTTTTGATCAGAATATTAATCCTCCCCTCCCCCTTAGGGCAAAAAGGTTTTGGTTTCATTTCAGCACTGTGTCTGCTCCTAAAGTTGTATAAAACTTTTGAGATGAAATCATCCCAGACTTCCTGCATGCTGCTGCTTCCTGTGAATGAGAGGCTATTTGGCACTGCATGCCTGTGCTGAATAATTTCAGAAAGCGTTGAAGTTTGATGGAAGAAGGCATTAAAATGATAGTAATTAGTACCAGGCCCTTTGCTTGAAATGCTGAGCTCCAGGAAATTACAAGGCTGCACGTGCTGAACTTATACTACAGGCTGCTTCCAAGGTTAAGGTCAGTGCTGCTGAATTCAGGGCCATCCTTTTGATGCCATGACAGAAACCTATTTGCTGCTTGTAGCAGATAAGGGAGCGGGGAAAGATGTATCTGATATAATTGAAACTGTATCTGAAAAGTGAATATGAAAAAGCTGAGGATGTTGCTTGGAAAACTCTTCTAATCTAGGGCCCATTTTTAGATGTGGGCTGAGGGTATAGGTACCCACAGAAGGAGAATAGCACATCCAGGGAGCCAAGACCACTGAAAAGGGGAGGTTCAACCAAAAGGTCCAAGAATTGACACTTTGGCAACCTCTAACCAAGCAGCCTCTTGGCGAAAGCTAGGCTGATATAGAAATCAAAAGCCCTGCCCTGAGAGGTACAGGCAAGAAGAGAGCAGGCTTTGCAGTCAGGCCACAATCATTTATGATTTATTATTCAAACCCCAAGATGTCCTAAAACCACTGAACTATACAGCTCCTCCCCATATGAACATAGTTCTACATAGCAATGGTATCTCCTGAGAAGATAGCACAGTGCTGTTGTGTGGTTGGTCTATTGACATGGAATAGTATTGACAATTGACATGAAATTATTGACAATATTATTTGAAATTATTGACAATATTATTTGACATGAAATTATTGACAGTGGTATTGACAATTGACATGAAATAGCATCCTAAGATGATGAAAATGACTGAAAACATAACACGTAGTCTAAAATGTGTCTGGACTTTGTATTTTAGAAGCTAGCGAATGACAGAGGTTGGAGCATACTAGAAGGTGGGGAGAAAGGAGGCCTTGAAGGTCAATGGATTGATGGGAGGAGGATAATAATAGTTAGCATTTATATAGCTCTTTAAGGCTTGTAAAACACAACAGCCTGGGAGATATCATTACCCCTATTGAACAGATTAGGAAACTGAGGCAAAGAAACTTACCCAAAACTAGTAATAATAATAATAATAGCAGCTTATTTTCTATAGCACTTCCTATGTGCCAGGCATGGTACTAAGGGCTTTACAATTATCATCTCATTTGCTCTTCACAACAACCCTGGGGAGTAAGTGTTATTGTTAACCCCATTTTTCAGATGAAGAAACTGAGACAAACAGAGGTTGAGAAACTTGCCCAGGGTTACACAACTAGCAATAATAATAATAATAATAGCTAACATTCATATGGCACTTGCGTGACAGGTATTGTGCTGAAAGTTTTATAGTCATCTCATTTTATCCTCACAACCCTGGGAGTTAGGTGCTATTGTCATCCCTTTTTTTCAGATGAGGAAACTGAGACAAAGAGGTTAAGTGACAAGCCCAGGATCATATAGACAATAAGTGTCTAAGGTAGGATTTGAACTCAGGTCTTTCCTGATGCCAGGTCCAGTTTTCTATCTAATGCACCACCTAGATACTAAGAATAAAGTCACTGATTAGTTATCTTATGTGCTTGGTAAGTAAGATTTCAGAACAATCTTTTCCTCTGCCACGTAACATTGCCCCTGACACTATGACATTTTGCTATTTGGACCATATTTTTCTCAATTTATTTGTGCTATTTAAGGATACCAACGAAAGCAACTGAATGTATGCATATATGTATGTATGTATGTATGTATGTATGTATGTGTGTATGTATATGTTGGAGATGCCAGTGTCTTTTCCAGAAACCCAAGGTCAATACCCCAGACACTAATCCCCAGACACTAAGGGAAAGATACCAGAAAAAGAGAAGAGAATTAAGTTATTCCTGAAAAGTTCTGTCTGTTCTACCCCTAATTTCAAATTTCACTGTTTCTATACTACTTTTCTTCTCTTACGGAGGTTCTCCTCCAAGGACACCTCATTTTACTTTCAGTATACCAGCTGACAAAGCAAGTCAGTGGGAGGTGGAACAATGGGGAAGGAGGAGAGAAGGGGTACAGAAAAAGGGACTTCTCTACTCCAATAACTCTAAATCTGCAGGCAAATTTAAAGCCCTGTCTCCTGGAGAAAAGCCTATAGGATTTGGTTGCTCCTCTCCACCCCCATCTTGATTCCAGTACCTTTTTCCTCCATCTTTGTTCATCTTCTTTTCCCTTTGACCCTTTCCTCTCTACCTACCTATTCTAGCTGCCTCTCACGTCAACTATCATACTTTAGGCCAATTTCTATTTTATGCTAGATATGGTCATCATTTATTAAAATTTGAAAATAAAAATTGATTTCTAAATTAACACACAAGGCCAGTCCTGTATGATTTGTAAAACAGAAGAATTTTTTTTCAGCTCTCCATCGGCCCTTTGTTTTCCCCTAATTCATTGTCCCCTCTCCTCCAACCACCCAATTACTCTATGTTGTACTGACTCTCGTCATTGAGGGAGATAACGAAACAAACTCATCTACATCAAGGTCATCGGTTTGTAGCTTTAGATTGGGAAGGAATAGTAGATATCACCTAGAAATCCAACTCCCTTACTTTAGAGATGAAGAAACTGAGATCCAGACATATTTAGTGGTTTGCTTAAGGTAGTAAATGAAAGAGCCAGGATTTGGAGTCCTATGACTATATAGTCAGTATTTGATGTTCAACGCTCTTTCTACTGTACCATGCTTAGGAACTTAGTATTGATCACCATGCAGAAGTATATACATTTTTTAAATGTCACTTATGGAGGCATGTTTCCTAATGTAAAGAAATGACTAGTAGGCACCAGTGAGAGAGGTCTTTTGGGGTGGAAGGAGTACCTCACATGCCTCAATTCACAGCAACAGAGGGGACCTTTCACTCTGCCTATACACAAGGCCAGTCTTGCCAACGCAAGCAAAACTTGCATGTGCATGCTCCAAGGCAGGGAAACCTTTTTGATTCATGTATAGATTGTATTTAAGTGAGGCAGAGTTGTGCAAAGTTGTCAGCCTCTCTCTCTTCCAGTCATCAACATCCAGTGGCAAGACAAAAGTCAGAATGACTAGTGCTGGCTCAGGATGCAGTGGATGACCTTGACATCTTCAATGTCTGACCAAGCTCTAAGTGCTCCACAGTGCCTGCTTCAGCTACCTTTACAGCCATTGAAATAAAATGTTCATAATCTGCCACTTCCACAGGGGAAGTCTTCACATGCTTGGGGTAGACACCTTCCTAATTCATCCATAGTTTGAGGTTCATCGGTTACCCTCAACCTGGTTTAGCCTATCTGCAGAGATGGTTTTACCAGAATGTAGCCACTGCTCATGCCACAGCTTCTTGCAGCCACAGGAGAGAGCTGGGTGGCAGGTGGACACCAAAGGTGGATGAGCAGTCCTGAAAAAAGGCTCGGCAGCCCTCACATCAGGAGTATTAGTCTTCCCTGAACATCCCATGAACCCCAAGACAAGATATCCAAGGTTCAAGATATTCTATAGGTCAGGATCTGAAGCTACAAACCGATGACCTTGATGTAGATGAGTTTGTTTCGTTATCTCCCTCAATGACAAGAGTCAGTACAACATAGAGTAATTGGGTGGTTGGAGGAGAGGGGACAATGAATTAGGAAAAACAAAAATTCATGATTCATAAGCCTCTCACAATGTGTTTACTTGTACTAATCAGCCAAAGGACACAAATTAATTTAAGTTAAAGACATTTAATGAAATTGTACAATAAGAAAAGTAGCAATAGAACATGGAGCATACTATTTTACAAGTATACCCATTATCTTTGGTATAAGTAAATACATCTAAGGATCATATGTGGCCAGGGTGAACATATGGAGAGGCACACATGTAGGGAAACACATGTAGCCAAGGTGTACAAGTGGAGAACTCCCGTGCTACAGGGTCACTAAAGTGTTCTAGTGAAGTCATCACACTCCTTCCATTGAGCCTTCTTCCTGAGCATTGCATGGTGTCTCTGTCAGGCAGTGTTCTACTGAGCTACAAAGCTTCCCACTGCTACCAACTTTTGGCCTTCAGCTCGAGTCCTCCACTGAGGAGCTACCTTTATCCCCACAAGAAAAGGAGTAGATTCTGTCGTTCTTCCTTTAGCTTAGAACTTAGAGGTTAAAATTCATATCTTTCAGTATGACAGCTAGGTTTGCCAAACACTCCATCATCAGACTAGAGGAAAACACTCAATTATTGTCTCTTCAGAAGGAAAAGAATCTATCAGTTCCCGGGTTTTAGATATCTTCAGCTTTTCTCACCAGGCCAGAAATAGCCTCATGGCCAAGCTCTCTTGGAACACCCAATAGATGAGAAAGCAAATAGAGTATGCGGGCATTCGATCTATCTTTGAACCTTACTCTTCCTCAAGAAGAGCGCCGTCTTTTCCCAAAACCTCTGACTTAAGGTTAGAAAGTCTTTTTTAATATCTAGCAATTCCATATTGCCATGTGCCCCTTTATAATTCTGGGCTTAAGATTATTCAGTTTTCAAGATTCTTTTCTCTCCTATTCAAATAAAAGGGAGACTAGAAGGCAAAGGAGGGGAAAGCAAAGTAGAAATATGAGGAGGCATAGCCCTCTCACCTTTGTAACAAATTCCTACCTTTATTATGTACATGTGACTGGCTGTGAGTTTTTCAGGTATGATCTGATTCTATGGCTGGAATATATTTTGGTTATTTCTGAAACTATTTTATTATATTTCATATATTGCCCAGGTCATAATACGCAGTCAAATGGGAGGCCATCTATACACCATGTCTTAGATAGGCATTACAGATGATTAATGAGGTAGGGCCCAAATTGAATAGAAAGAGGACAGCAAACTCAAATTTCATTTGTGGAATCTTGCAGAAGGAAAAGTAGCTTCCATTGATCCTAAACTAGTCACTAGCAAACACACATTCACATACACATATAGCACATTGGTATATGTATATACACCAATATTCTCCTAGTGATACAATGTGACAGCAAGCTATGGAAAATCATGAGCTTCGGGAAATAAAAATTGCAGGTGACCCAAAGGAAAATGGGAATGTGTATGGTGGATATAAATAGGGTGTAGGATATTACCAGTGAGGACTTGTGGCTGAAAAATGATAAAGACATCATCAAAACCACAAATGACTGGAAAAGGAGTCTGGCTAATAATCACGAAGCAATAGCAAGGGATCATAGATTCACAATCCATGCAGTGCCTTGCTAATCACAAAATGTCAAAAAACAACTAGTATGTTGAAATGATCCTGTATAGATAATTGATGGAAGGGCTTGGACAAGATTAATTCAGAATGAGACCTGAGTGGGTAGCAATCTACCCTAGTGGAAGAAATGCTCCCTACAGAGGAAACACGGGATCCACCAAATCTGAACATTTTCTGAAGCTCAAAAATCCTTCATCCACCTAAGAGTTCTTGGAATATTTGAAAATAACTATCATATCAGCCTGCCCAAACCTGACACACACTTTTTCATCTCTTTTCCTGGACAGAAATCCCAAATTCCCTCAACTGTTCCTCTTATGATATGGTTTTCAGGAACCTCCCCACTCAAATAATTGATGAAAATGCCGGATAGACCAGGCTAACAACAAAGTCCCATGATCAGCAAAGAGGAGACCTCCCTTCAGATGAACATTGATCCATTAATCATCGTTCTTTGAATATGATTATTTAATGAGCTATAGTTAAGTCAAGCCATCTTGACTTTTATAAAGGACCTACCTGCCTAAGTGCCAGGCACTATGCTAAGTACCGGGGATACAACAACAGCAACTGGGGATAAAAACAACAACAACTCATAGGTGTATTAAATACAAAGAACATACGAAGGAAGGTGCTATCTGCATCCAGAGAAAGAACTAATCAAGGGAAGTGTGTATACAATGATTTTTCATATGTATACATACTTGTGCCTAACAGTAGCCATCTGAGGGGCAAGGGGAGAAAAAAAGAAATTTACATGATAACTTTATTATATATTTAAAAGGAATAGCAGTTCATAATAGATTTGCAGTTTCATGTGCAATCATCTTTTATTATACTATGTTATAGAAATATTTATTTTATTCCATACATTAAAAATAAAATTTAAAAATTAAAAATCAAAAAACTAGTTCCTGCTCTCAAGGAGCTCATGGTCTAAGGGGACAGACAACGTATAAACAACTATGTACAAGCAAGATAGGTACAGACTAAATGGGGGGCTAGACTTAGAGGGAGGGAAGAAGCATTTATTAAACACATACTTTGCACCAAGCACTGTGATAAGAACTTCAAAAATAGTATCTCATTTGATCCTTACAACAATAAGTGCTATTATTTTCCCCACTTTATAATTGAGGAAATTGAGGTAGACAGAAGTTAAGTGACTTACTCAGGATCAAACCACTAATAAGTGTCTGAGACTAGATGTGAACTCAGAACTTTCTAACTCCAGGCCCAGCAATCTATCCTCCACACTACCTAGCTGCCTCTAGGGGCATTCCTTGCTCAATACTTCCTACTCAGAGAGAAGCTAATAAGATTAAGGAAATAGATGAGAGTGGGAAAACACTTGAGGCAGAGTGTCCAACCAGCAGGCTATCATAATAGCCCAGCCATGAGATGATGAGAACCTGGACTACGGTGGTGGCAGTGTCTGAACAGAGGAGTGGTCACAGATGAGAGAGATTTCAAAGGAAGAAGTGAAAGGACCTGACAACAGATTGGATATGAGGAGTGGCAGAGAATGACGAGGCAAAGATGACAGCTAAATTGCAAACTTGGTGACTAGGACGATGTCATTCCACTTAACAGTATTAGGGAAGTTAGGAATAGGGGAGTCCTTTAATTGTATTATGATCCAAATAATTTTTTCTATCTTATCTACAAATATACCGGGAGGCCAAATGAAATACCATGCTAAAATCAAAACATGCTATTTTTAAGGTGTTCCCCTGATCTACCACAAAATCATAGAATCCTAGAGTTGGACGAGACCTCAGAAGCTATCTAATCTAAGGAATACCTGAAGTATGAATTTCCTGTGCAGCATCACTAAAAAAGTGGTCAGCCAATCTTCACTTGAAGATCTCCACTGATGGGGAACTCCCCACCTCCTAAGGCAGACGCTTCTCTTTCTGCAGAACTCTTGTTGTTATGGTTTTCTTTTAGCTGAGCCATCTCTCTTCAGTTCCCCCTCTCCCTGCGACAGCAGTCCTAATCCTTTCCCCTGGCATCTCCCTTCCATGTGGCAGACCTTCAAAAACTTGAACAGCAAACATGTTCACCCTAAACTTATTCACTTCTTCCTTGAAGCTAAACCTTCTCAGACCCATTACATGGCATCATTTTAATTCTCTTTTATCACCTGCACAGATGGCCTTCTTAACTTGCGAGGCCATGATATTCCAGATGTCGTCTGAGCAGGGAAGGGTAGTTCAGAGCCTATCACCTTCCTAGCTCTGGACACTGTTCCTCTTATAGTGCAGCCTAAGATCAAATTAGCTTTGACAATAACTATGTCACACTGGCAACTTATATTGAGCTTGCAGTCCACTAAACCCCAGACCTTTACATATTAACTGTTGCCTAGAAATATCTCTCATCTTGTACTTAAGTCATTGTTGCTTTAACCAAAAAAAAAAAAGTCCTTTACATCTAGCTATATTAAAGTTCATCACCCTAGAGAGGGTCTAAGGTCAGTGGTCTAGCCTGTAGAAATCACTTTACACCCTGATTCTTTTCTTCTGAGCTACAAATTGAATAAACTTATTATCTTTATCTTTATCCATGGCACTGATAAAAAGGTTAGCTAAAACAGGGCCCAAGACAGCCCAAGTGCTGCAGTTTAGTAGTCTTAACCAAAAATAAAAATAAGGGTAATATGGAAGAACTTGTCCTTGATGAACCCTTACTAACATCTTATACGAATTTTTCAAAACGTTCACAAACCATATGTTTAATCATCTCTTCTAGAATTTTGCTGGGGTTAACCTCAAGCTACAAACACATCAATTTTGGAATTTCCCCATTCTGAAAATGAAAATGAAATTAATGTATTCATGTGAAATATGGAAGCTCAGTTGTTTACCACTTCCCGAGACTTCAGCATCTTCCACTTTAAACTTCAGTATCTTCAACAACTTTGTTATAGCAGAAGCTCAAAAAAATAACATCACAAATCATGTTCTAATCCATAATCTATAAAAGGGTCTCCAATAAGTCTTTTCCCAAGCTTCTCTCTGATTTTTTTAAAGACCCTCTTCTTTCATAAGCAACCTAAATACAAGACTTTCAGAATTAAGTACATGCACTATGTAAATATTTTTAGAAGTATTGCTGCTATAAATGGGGTGAAGATTGACTCTAAGGACTGGAAGGTCAATCAGGGCTGAGCCCGAACTTCAGCTGAACGAAGATCACTTCCTCACCAGCCTCCTTACCTCTCCATGTACTTCCCTCTCCCACCACTACCCCACAAGAAGCCCATGACAGTTCCGCCATGAAGGCTTCCCTGATTTCTACCTCCATTTCTTCCTTAGATGGCACTTTGCTTTGTCCCTCTCTAATGCACCGAGCATAGCCAGGTATGTATATTACAGTGTTCTGTGCCTGAGTCTTATCTCCAGGAAACTTTCTTATCTAAACTTTGTACCTACCTCAGCACCTAGGACAATAAATTATTAAATATTTGTTGAATTTTGAAAAGCACACTCAGTGTGGTAGAGAGGCATTGGGGTGGAGGAGAGGAAAGTGGTGGGAGTGGAAAGAATACTGCATTTGGAGTCAGATAACTTGGGTTGGAATACCAGCTCTCCTGATTGTTACCTGTGACTTTGGGCAAATCATTTTCTCTCTCTAGATGGCATTTTCCTCATTTACAAAAGGACGGGATGGGAATAGATGATCACTCCGGTCCCTTCCAACTCTAAATTCCATATGTTATGAATTAGACAAACTGAGTCCAGGTCTTGAGTATTCTACTTTACTAGCTGTGCGATCTGGAGGAAAGTCCCTTCCCCTTTCTGAGTCTCAGTTTATTCAACTGTGAAAATGAGGGTGGCGCACTAGGTCACCTTCAAGAGCCTGTTTCCTAAAGGTGCTTGATTCTACACGTTGAACGGATGGTTGCCTTGTAAACAATCCCACTTCTGATGGCCCCTGCATTCATTTCTGGTCTTCGTTTTTAGAGTGCTTCTCCTTCACCGTCTCATGATGCTTCCAGGACTGAACTGTAGGCTCAAAGATCTAGAGCTGGAAGGTCCTCCAAAGGCTGTCTAGCCCAACTTATTTTAAATATGAGGAAACTAAGGCACCAGGAAGTTAAGTAATTTATCCAAGATTACACAGTCAGTTTAAGGAGCTAAGATTTGAACTGGTCCTCTGATTTCAAAGGCATACTGCTTCTCCTACATTTCTGGACCTTAAAAGAAAAAAATGATTATACAGCTACTCATTCTTGCCCAGGAAGGCTGAAACAGGAAAAAAATGGGAAAATTCAGAGGTTGAGTATGAGATAGTGATACTGATGACCCCGTCAATGTGGAAGTCTGATCTGCCAACTCCTGGGTAATGGTGGGAGCGATGTCTCTTGGTCAGGAGCACCCAGTTAAAAGCACTTCTCACTGTTGACCCCCAGCTGGTCCCAGGACTTTTCCTTTAGTGTTTCTAAGGACTTTTCCTATTACCTTCACTCTATTTCCAACATTGTCCTAAAGGAAAATTTGCTGTAAAACAATTGTGAGACTTTCGTTATCCACGATATGTGTGGATATTAGAAATCCCAGTCTAATAAAAGATATCAAATCATGATATAAAGAAATCCAGAGATGACAAATGTTTGCAGGAAGTTGTGCCCCTAAAATACATAGTCAGACAAACCCAAAAGTTTTCAAGTTGGGAGGGATCTTAGAAATAATCTAGTTCAAATCCCTTATTTTATAGATGAGGAAACCAAGGCCAGACCATTTGTCCAATGGCCTGTGGGAAAACTCCTGTACATTTGTTCATCCTATGAGGAGAACAAAAAAAAATCTTCCCTGGAAACTTTGTCTAGGGGCTTGGCATCATGGGAATTTCCCAAGTCTTCTTGAAGAAACATATTCCATGACTGCGTGTCAATAGTAGACTCTCGAACAAAAGTCAGGCATCCTAAATGTCTGCCTACACTTCTCTCATTCAGAACATTACTTGTGATGAGTCTCAAACACACAAAAAAGTGGGTGCTCACGAACTCATGCCTGGGGTACTCTTGAGAGGGTGGCTGCTTAACTAGGTCACCAATCATTCCTCGCTTCCTCTACATCACTACAGATATGAAAGTAGGCTAAAGACAGCAAGTAAACAGCTTCTTCCTTATCACACTGGGCAGGGTCCACGTGAGCTGCAATAGGTTATGACTTAAGCCAGTTATTAATTGCAGTGTTCCCCTCCTGTTCAAAATGATCATTAAAAACATCTTTGAAATTTGATGCATTGTCAATTGTTCAGGATGATAGGGGAATTCTTTGGTATTGATAATAAATAGCAGAATATCCAAAAGTTAAGAATCAATTGAATTAGGCTGTTTATTTGTTTTTTTCTGACTTGCTTTCTTTTGTTGAGGCTAATATCCATGGTGCATGTCTGCTTGTACTAGGACTCAAAGAAAATATAATCTTCAGCCCCGATGCTGTTCTTCTCTAGACTGATAATTCTTGTGAACTTCATTATAACTTACTAAAAGAAGTGGTTTTTAAAATGTGGAGGTTAATAGTTTTTAAAAAAAAAAAAAACCTCACCTGTAAAACTTCTGATTAAAAAAAACTCCATCAGTCCACTCATTTGTGCCTAGGTAACTACCCTATCCATCCATTCTACGAAAATGGGGAAATAAGAAACTTTGATTCTACTTTTAATCCCTTTTTTGGCTAATACTGATTCTAATACCTCTCTAAAATCAATTGTATTCATTTCATTTAAGAAACAACTTGACATGGTGAAGTGTTTTACAAAATGGCATCCTCTATAAAGGATATAGAATTTGCTTCATTTTATTCCATTTCTAGACCCTATGATATTAGTGTATCCCCCTTGGACTCACTCTCCCAACTCGCACTGGCAAACAGGATTGGTTCCCAAAGGGTGGTTGACTACTTGTCACCCCACCCAGGAGTCCAGGGGTAACCCTGAGTAGTTGGGAAGTTTCTACTACCATTACTCATGAACCTTCATTTGATGTCCTCCCCAGGAGGACTTCCCTATGAGCCTGACTCAATCAGCATTTGCATAGGGATGGTTACTTGAGGGGCATGGTAAGTACAATTGGTACATAAACATTTTCCCAAAAGTCTAGGGCATACTTTTGTTTAAGTACACATATGTCCATGGGAATAGCAGGCTGAAATTTGGAGTACAATGGTGGTAAGGCAAACATGGAGAACATTTGTGTGGCATAAGAATAATTACACCCAAGGGGCATTCATGAAGACTTCATAAAAGGAGAAAGGATCTTGGAGCTATGAGTTACATGTGACATGCGGGTATTCCACAAAGGAGCAGGGCATGGGGGAAGAGCTCTTTCCTTCCTTTGTAGAGTTTTCACGAAGTTTCTCTTGGTTTAACATTCTGCTAGGCTCCAAGTGTCCGTGCCCTCATAGAGTATTGAAGCTGCCTGTCTTCAATGTATCTAATTTGTTCTTGGGATGTCTCTCAACAGCAGATGTATTGTCTCCTACTAGTCCACTGTCTTCTAGGCTCAATGTCCCACCTCCCACTTGTTGTCTTCCGACATAGGTGAAAGGGTCTGCCTCCTTAAGTTGCTCCTAAACCTAAAGCTTGACTATTTCAGTGACGGACTCACTGCCTTCTAATTGGCCCAAAGGTGTGTCTGATTCTTTTAGCCATTCTCAAAATGATTTCCTTCGAAACACTTACTTTCATCCAATGAACTTTACTCCTTCCAAAATGACTCGTTTCCATCTAATTCAAACCTTTGACTGGTTGAATCAGAAGTCTGAGCCTTCTATATTTACATTAATTGGAGTTAGTAAGGATATAACCCCTCACTTTTACACTAGGATCATAGCTCTAAAGTGGGAAATGACTTCAGAGGTCTTCTAATCCAACTCTCTTATTTTATAAATGAATAAACTAAGGACCAGGGAAGTTAAGTGATTTGCCAAAGGTTATACAGGTAGTAAATCTCAGGGGTGGGATTTGAATCTAAGTCCTATGGCTCTAGAGAGCATGTTCTTTCCACAGTTCCATGATGCCCACCATGCAATCCAAAGAGAAAGAAAATACACATATACACAAAGACAACAGAATCATTTTATAATTTTGGTGCCAGGAAATAGGACTAATACCTCCCTTATAGACTAATACAACAGAGGTAGTATGGCATGGTACTCTGGCCTTGGAATTGGAATTGGAAGGCCTCATTTCAAGTCTAAGCTTTGCCACTTACCCGCTGCATGATCTGGGTTAAATCATTTTACTTATTTGAACCTCCATTTTGTGCTCTATAAAATAAGGATAATAATAGTGTATGACCAAATTCATAGGGCTGTTGTGAGGACACAAAGGAAAAAATTATATAAACAGATGTTATTATATCAAGTATTCTTTCAGTCATTTTTCATACTCTCATCATCTGGGGTTTTCTTGACAGAGATACTGGAATGGTTTGCCAATTTCTTCTCCAGCTCATTTTACAGATAAGGAACGGAGGCAAACAGGGTTAAGTGACTTTGCCCTGGGTCGCACAGCAAGCAAATGTCTGACACTGGATTTGAACACAGCTCAGGTCTTTCTGACCCCAGAGATCCCGCTTTCTAGCCACTGCATCACCTAGCTACCCTATATCAATCATTTACCATGTGCAATTCTTTTTTTTAATTTTATTTATTTTATTCTGAAGGTAAGAGATAAAGCAAGCATTTTCATAACAGTGGAATAGAGGGGGGGGAAAGATGATTGTACATGAAACTGCAACTCTATTATGTATAACTTGCTATTCCTTTTAAATATTTAATAAAGTTATCATGTAACTTTTTTCTTTTTTTTCCTTCCTTCCTTCCACCTCCCTCCCCTGCCCTAGAGTTGGCTACCATTAGACACAAATATGTATACATATGCAAAATCATTCTATACACACTTCTATTTATCAGTCCTTTCTCTGGATGCAGATAACTAAAAAGTTAGTTGAAACAATAATTTTAGTAAAGTAGCAGGATATAAAGTGAATTCACATAAATCATCAGCATTCCAGTAAGAGATACCCTATTTAAAATAACTCTAGACAGTATTAAAAAACTTGAAAGTATAACTGCCAAAACAAACCCAGTAACTATATGAACAAAATTATATACATATAAAAAACTTTTTTATATAAATAAAATCAGATTTAAATAATTGGAGAAATACCATGTGCAATTCTAACTCAGAGATTTGAGTGAGGTAATGTACAATGAAACACTTTATTAACTTCAAAGCCTGGTAAAAATGTCAGTCATTATTACTGTTATTATAACTATTACTATTATTGAGACTGACATATCCCAAAGGCAACCAAATCCATGGAAGCCTAATGTGAAAATAATTATATCAAATAAAATATTTGGAAACCATGTAAAATGTCGCACTGTCACAGGGCCAGGGCTCAAAGCTCCTGGCAATTCTGACTCAATGACTTCAAGCAAGTCATTCTTTCCTTTGCCTCCTTCTTTAGAAATAATGACACTTAATGACAGATGGTTGGTAAGCCTCTTTGAAATCTCCAGATGAAAGGTGTGATGTAAATACAAAGGGTTACTAGTAAATCCACTTCAAAAACAAAAGCTTCTGCAATGAATGGCAAAGAAACCTGTCTGCTGGAAACTCAGTCTGAGGAGGAAAGGAAAGAGCAGAAAGAACACAATCACAGCGATCCTGAGCTCAGAATTTGAGCTCCAGTCTTATCCCTGAGGATTACAGAGCACTTGGTACATAAGAGTATCCTCATCACATCTCTTCCCCCCCACTCTGGAGATGGCTACCATTAGATACAAATAGGTATGTATATGTAAAAATACTCTATACGTGCTTCTATTTATTAGTTCTTTCTCTCGATATAGATAGTGTCTTTTTCCTTATGTCCTTTACAGTTAATTTGAGTATTTATAGTAGTCAAAATGACTTATTCATTCAAAGTTGTTTTGCTGTCACTGTATACAATGTTCTCCTTGTCAAATACAAGTTCATCCCATTCACATTTAAAGTTATAATTACAATCTGTGAATTTCCCTTCATCTTATTTTGACTCACTGGTTTCCTTCTCAGCCTCTCTTTTTACCCTATTCCTGTTACCTTATCTTCTCCCCTTACCCTACTATTCCTTATTGCACCCACTTTCTTTAAAATGATGCCTTCTTTAAAATTAATCTAATCTTGGGGGGGGGGGCAGAGCCAAGATGGCAGAGGGAAAGCAGTGACTGTTGTGAGCTCTCTCCCAAAACCCTCCAATTACCTAAAAAAGTGGCTCTAAGCAAATTCTAAAGTAGCAGAACCCACAAAAAGACAGAGTGAAACAAATTTCCAGCCAAAGACAGCCTGGATGGTTGATCAGAAAGGTATATCCCGCCAGGCGGGGAGAGGAGCACAGTTTGGCATGGGAGCGCAGGTAGCAGCGACCCTGGAGCAGGCCTCAGAGGACTGAATTGCGGGCAGCTGTGGCAGTTTTCAAACTTCTCAACCCAGGAATGCCAAAGACAACGTGGAAGGTCTGTGAGAAAAGTCTGTGACTGAGATGAGAGAGGAGCTAGGTCTCAGCCGCAAGTCCTGAGCATGCCCTCCAGGCAGCGACTGCTTCCTGAGCTTCTGGCCCACAGACTGAGGGGGAATCGAGTGGCTGATCAGAGGGGGATTGCAAGGATCTCTTTGCCAGTGCTGAGGCAGGAATCCCTTGCTTTACTGGTGCTTGGATCTGGGTCACAGTTCTGAGGGGTGGTCCTGAGGCGTGGAGGAGCGCTGGCGTGGTGGAGCTTGTTGTGGTGGTGGAGAGGAAACACCTCACCCCTTATCATAGCATTTTGGAAGAACTGACACTTTTCAGGTCCCTAGAAGTATCTCTGAAAACAGCTGCACAAACCCCCAAAGCTTGGGACAGTACATTCTCCACATTGGAAACAGACTCTTACCTTAACAAAGAGTTTAAAACTCAGGTAATTGGTTGGGATCATGAGCAAGCATCCCAAAAAGAGTCAGACTATATTATCTTACTTTGGTGACAAAGAATATCAAAACATACAACCAGAAGAAGAAAACAAAGTCAAAGCTCCTACATCCAAAACTTCCAAGAAAAATATGAATCAGTCCCAGGCCTTGGAAGAGCTCAAAAGGGATTTTGAGAAGCAAGTAAGAGAAGTAGAGGAAAAACTGGAAAGAGAAATGAGAATGATGCAAGAAAATCATGAAAAACAAGTCAACAGCTTGCTAAAGGAGACCCAAAAAAATACTGAAGAAAATAACATCTTAAAAAATAGCCTAACCCAAATGGCAAAAGAGGTCCAAAAAGCCAATGAGGAGAAGAACGCCCTAAAAAGCAAAATTGGCCAAATGGAAAAGGGAGTCCAAAAGCTTACTGAAGAAAATACTTCCTTAAAAATTAGAATAGAGCAATTGGAAGTTAGTGACTTTATGAGAAATCAAGACAATGTAAAACAAATCCAAAAGAATGAAAAATTAGAAAACAATGTGAAATATATCATTGGAAAAACAACTGACCCAGAAAATTGATCCAGGAGAGAGAATTTAAAAATTACTGGACTATCTGAAAGCCATGATCAAAAAAAGAGCCTAGACATCATCTTTCAAGAAATGATCAAGGAAAACTGTATTTTAGAACCAGAGGGCAAAGTAGAAATTGAAAGAATCCACCGATCTCCTCCTGAAAGAGATCCCCAAAGGAAAACTCCTAGGAATATTGTAGCCAAATTCCAGAGTTCCCAGGTCAAGGAGAAAATATTGCAAGCAGCCAGAAAGAAACAATTCAAGTATTGTGGAAACACAATCAGGATAACACAAGATTTAACTCCTTCTACATTAAGGGACCGCAGGGCATGGAATATAATATTCCAGAGAGCAAAGCAGATAAGGATTACAACCAAGAATCACCTATCACCTACCCAGCAAAACTGAGTATAATCCTTTAGGGGGAAAAATGGTCATTCAGTGAAATAGAGGACTTTCAAGTACTCTTGATGAAAAGACCAGAGTTGAATAGAAAATTTGATTTTCAAATACAAGACTCAAGTGGAACATGAAGAGGTAAACAGGAAAGAGAAAACCATAAGAGACTTATTAAGGTTGAACTGTTTACATTCCTGCATGGAAAGATGATATTTGTAACTCATGAGACCTTTGTCAGTATTAGGGTAGTTGGAGGGGAAAAAATTATATGTACGTATATATAAATATAGATAGATAGATAGAGGGCACAGGGTGAGTTGAAAATGAAGGGGTCATATCTGGAGAATAAAATTAAGGGGTGAGAGAGGAATATACTAAGAGAAGGAGAAAGGGAGAGGTAGAATGGGGTAAATTATCCCACAAAAAAAAAAAACAGAAAAGAAAAGGCTCTTACAGTGGAGGGGAAACAGGGGAAGGTGAGAGGGAATGAATGAATCTTATTCTCATAGGATTTGACTTAAGGAGGGAATAACATACACACTCAATTGGGTGTGGAAATCTGTCTTACCCTACATGAAAATAGCAGGGGAAGGGGACAAGAGAGTAGGGGAATGACAGAGAGGAGGGCAGATTGGGAAAGGGAGTAATCAGAAGCAAATACTTCTGAGGAGGGACAGGGTCAAAAGAAAGAATAGAATGAATGGGTGGGAGGGATAGGATTAAGGGAAATAGAGTTAGTTTTTCACAGCATGTCTACTATGGAAGTGTCTTGCATAACTGCACATATATAAACTATATTTAGTTGCTTGCCTTATCAATGAGGGTGGGTGGGGAGGGAGGAAGGGAGAAAATTTGGAACCCAAAATTTTAAAAACACAAGTTTAAAAAAAATGTTTTCACATGCAACTGGGAAATAAGAAATACAGGAAATGGGGTACAGAAATCCATCCTACCCTACAGGAAAATTGAAGGGGAAGGGGATAAGAGAAGGGAGGGAGAGATAGAAGGGAAGGCAGACTAGGGGAAGGGGTATTCAGAATGCATGCCATCTTGGGGTGGGGGGAGAGGCGAGATGGGGTGAAAATTTTAGAACTCAAAATCTTGTGGAAGTAAATGTTGAAAACAAGAAAATAAAACAAAAATTACCATAAAAAATAAAAAAAACAAAAAGCATAGAGATGGAAGGAGATGGAAGGAGAAGTAGGCCTTGGCTGAATATAGGTATGCGAAAGAGAATAATGGGCAATAAACCTAGAAAGACAAGGCTATATTTAGTTTGTATGTGGTTTTAAATGCCTAACAGAAGTCTATGTTTTATCCTAGAGGCAAGGGGGAAATCACTAGAGCTTCTTAAGGTGGGGAGTGACATGGTCAGAGCTGGGCTTTGGTAATGTCAGTTTAGCAGCCGTGGTGTTTAGAGAGGAGAGAGTGAAGGTAAGGATACCAGTTAGGGTGCCATAGACCATTGGGGAGGTAATAAGGATCTGAGCTGGGTGGTGATCTTGTGAGTGGACAGAAGGAGATGGGTGAAAGAGATGTTGAAGTAGACTTGGCAGCTGATTAAAAATGAGGATGAAGAGAGGGAAAAGCTGGCTATGACTCCTCAGTTGCTAGAAGAATTGATGGTACCTTCAGAAGAAATAGGGAAGTTAAGAAGAGTTCCACCTTTGTGGGAAAACATTCTGTTTGGAACATGTTGAATTTGAGCCGCTTATAGGACATGGCAGTTGGGAGTGTCGGGCAAACGGCTGATGGTTCAGGACTGGAGCTCAGGAGAGTTGAGGCCTAGATTGATAACTTAGGACTGCTTCTCAGTTGCATAGAGAAGGTAGTTAAATCCACAGGAGCTAATGAGTTCACTAGAAGAGAGAAAGAGAAGAAGGCCCAGGACAGAACCCGGGGGTCCACTCAGACAAAGGGGATGTGAAGAAGCAGCTGGTTAGGTAGGCCAGAAAACCAGGAGAAAATGGGGTCAGTAAGCAGAGAGGAAATGGAGGCAGAGTGTAGCCAGCTTTATCTAGGATTTTGACAGCAAAAGGGAGGACAGAGGTAAATGGAATGATAGTTTAAAGGGGAAAGGGGATAAACATTCAAAAAAAAATAAAAAATTTTAGAAAAATAAAATTAATCTTGTTTCATGGTCAGCAGACATTTAAATGGAAAGAACAGGAAGTGACTATCCATTTTAAAAAATGATGTGACCAACAATTTATCACTAAAGGTACCTAAACTAAGGCAGGTGGGAAAGAGGGCAAAATCATGTTCTAATCAGTGGGAATAACAACAAATATTGTTGTTGTCAACTTTTCTTCTTCTTCTGAATACTCTCCTCTCTCTATGCTTTCATAAGACAGCTCTCTCTTGGTTCTCCTTCTACTCATCTGACCATTCCTCAAGCTCCTTTACTGGTTCTTCATCCAGATCATTCCCACTAACCTTGAGAGTGTCCCCGAGGGCCTTGGCCTTGGCTCTCTTCTCTTTTCACTCTATACTACCTTACTTGATGATCTCCGTATATATAGCTCTGGTGTCTCTGCTGATCTGCAGTCATGCATCTCTTTAATGTCTCTTAGACATCTCAAATTGGACGTCCCAAAAGAATCTCAAACTCAACATCTCCCAAAAAGAACTCACTATCTTTCAACTCAAATCCTCTCTACTTTCCGAACTTCCCTATTACTGAGTACCTTGATCTTCCTAGTCACCCAGATTCACAATTGTAATGTCATCCTTGACTCCTCATTTGCACCAACCCCACATATCCAATCCATTCTTCATTTCACATCATGTTTTCTGTATGCCCCCTTCTTTCCATTCATATAGCCACAAGCCTCATTCAGGCCCTCATCACATATTGACTGGACTATTATTGCAATAGCTTTCTAACTGGTCTGCCCTCAAGTCTCTCTCAACTCCAATTCATCATCCACTCAGTTGATTTTTCTAAAATGTATATCTAAGTCACTCCCCTCTCCCCTTATCCCCCTGAATGAACTCCAGTGGCTCTCTGTTACCTCCAGGAACAAATAGAAAGTCTTCTGTTTGGAGAGGAGAGAGAGAGAAACAGACAGACAGAGATGGAGAGAGATAGAGAGACACAGACACAGACAGACAGACAGACAGACAGAGAATGTATTTATTTGTTTACATATTATCTAGGTCATTAGAACACGAACTCCTTGATGACAGGAACTGGTTTGGTTTGGTTTTATTTTGCCTCAGCATAGTGCCTGGCACAGAGCAAGTGCTGCATAAATAATCTCCTGACTAACTGGTTTATGGAAGAAGAAAATGTTGGATCAAATCACTCAGCTTTCTGGGCAATCTGAAAAACTCAAGCTGTCCTGTAAGTGATGGGTCTTTTCTTCCCCAAGAGAAAGGGTAAGTACCGAGCTAGTCAAGTGATAAGGGTAGGAATGTGGGTGCAATACAACACGGTTGGTAGCTAGCCAGAGATTTCTTGGGTAAACTTGGGACTTTTTCACTTGGGCAAATATGCTCAGCCCAGAGAACCCATGTAAGTATACCCCAGAAATCCCTACAGGTAATTGGTTATAAGGGTAACTGTCATCTTTGTGGGCCAAAAGAAGAGGTCAAAGCAGCATGCCTTAGACTACAGGCCTAGTGAGAGTCACAGAGAGCTAGCTGATCCTGGGGAACTTTAGGAAAGAAATAGCTTAACAAGTTTGGGTACCTCCCCCACCCCATCTGTATTGGCTAATTTTCTTTAATTAAATTGTATTAACTGTATTTATATTTTATATTTATAATTTTCATATTAGTTTCTTTAATTAAATTTCATTATTCTTGATTTCCTGCAAACTTTGCAGTGATATTTCAGTGATTTTCTCTTTCCCCTTTGGAACAAACCTTCAGAAATCTGGTTTAGTGTCTAGAGAAGAGACCCATGGAAGCAAAAGGGGTCCATGACCTTGGATGGGGAAAAATTGCCTCTTTATTTTCAGTAATTTTTTTTTTTGTTTGTCATCTTCTGCATTTTGTTTTATGTGCTTAAAAACACAATCTGAGAAGGGGTCCACAGGCCTCACTAGATTGCCAAAGGGGCCCATGATGCAACAATGGTCAAGAACTTCTGGTCAAGGGTGAGGTAAGAAGGCAGCAGAGGGAAGAAGGGAAAAGACATACAAAAACTAGCTACCAAGATGTGGTGGCAATAGCTGAAGCTGATTAGGGGTCAGACAAGGCATATCCGTGGACACAGAGCACCAAACGGATTCAGAGCACAAGGTACAGAAATCTAGAAACCTTGCATTATTGCTCAGAAACTCAGAAATTAGTAAAGGAAAAGGCAATGCTAATGTCTCTAAGATCTCTTCCTGCTATAGAAGCCTGAGAGGGAGTATGGCTTAGTGGATAGGGAGGACCAGGGTCAGGTCAGGAAATCCTGTGTTCAAAACACCTCTGATACCAAGTCATTTAACTCTTAGTGCTCCAGACATCTCTTTTAAGGTTGAAAGTTGCTCAAGAAGTGCTGATCTGCATTGGGAAGGGGAGTTTCCTCTTGGGAAGTTTCTTAATAATGTGACCAATAACTCAACAACGAAACCATGTATTGGGTCCAAAAGAAAAGACAGAACAGGATCCCTTGGGTCATTTCAAGGAGATTTGGATACTCCAGAAAACTATAGTGGTCACCAAGGACTATGTCTCAGGAGAGGATTCTTCACAGTGTTTCCAGCATCACCAAATTGAATCCAAAGCCTCCAAAACCAGTCTCAGGCCAGCAGCAGCAGCAGCAGCATTTATATAACATTTTAAGGTTTGCAAAGCAGTTTTCAAATCTTATCTCATTTTATCTTATCTTATTTTATCACATAACAACCCTAAGAATTGATGCTATTATCATCCCAGTTTTATAGATGAGGAAACAGAGGTAGACAGACTTTAAATGACTTGCCCAGGGTTGTACAGTTAGTATGTATCTGAGGTCACATTTGAATTCAGGTCTTCTGACTCTCTTGAAGAGAAAAAAAAAGAAGCAATGGATCCTTTCAATATTTTAAAGCCTTTGACATGAGATGGAATTTTAAGCAACATGAAACTCAAAAAGTCAATCTACTTTGAGAATATCAAGAGAAAACACTGGTACAGAAAAGGCTTTCAAGTGTAAAAGAGGGAGGTTATTTTTATGTATTTTTAAAGGCTGAGCAGATTCTGCCAGGCTTGAGGCTGAAAGAATTTACAGCTGAGGGAACCAGGGTCTAAGTCCTGGTGTTTAACAGACATAGCAAGTCAGTGAGAAATACCATGCTCTGACTAATGGCCAAGGTGGCCAAATGACTTCAGAGAGATCAAATCAGTCTTTCAAGTTCAACCCCCCTCCCTTCCCAGTCTCTGTCTTTTGTCCTCTCCTTTGAAATATTTCCTGTTTCTTCATCCTGTAATGATATGTACAATGATATGATATATGTACAATGATACATAGAATGATATGATACTTGGGGGAATGCTTTGCTTTTATTCATGTTTTCCAAGTTGTTTACTGTTTCTCTATTGATTTTTTTTGGTCCTGACTTGTGATTTGATTAAAATAGCAAACTCCCCAAATGGAGGGTCTCTCCACAGATGCAGATCAGTGACTCTGATGTAATAGTATGGTCTCCTGAGGAAGCTGTGAGGTTAAGTACCTTGCCCATGGTTATATGGTTATTATATGTCAAATGGGGAACTTGAACCCAGGTCTCCCTGACTCCACATACAACCCACTATCCATTATCCCATATTGCCTTTCTTCTACTAATAGCTATACCCAAAGTGTCAAAAATTAATGTATTTCAATAGTAAAACACTCATTTCCAACTGTTAGAAAATAAGATAATGAATCTCTGGTGGGACATTGGAGAAAGGAATACCATATCCCCATCCCCTCCACATAAGATTTTCTTGGGGCCCACTGCAGAGTCTGGATGTGAGTTTGTTAACATCACTCCTCCCCAAATCTTCCCTAGTGAGTGAAAGACCTGATCCTGGATTTGTCCGGTCTGTGTTGTTGTAGGCTAAGCTTACAACAACCAGGATCACGGATTGCTCCAATTTGCCTTCTTTCCTTAGGCATCTAGGTGTCACAATGGAGAAGGGCATTGAAACTGGAGTCAGGACGACCTGAGTTCAGATCCAACCTCAGTCACTTACCAGCTGTGTGAACCTGGACAAGTCACTTAACCTCTGTCTACCTCAGTTTTCTCATTGGTAAAATGGGGATGATAGTAGCATGTACCTCTCAGGGTTGTTGTGAAGATCAAATGACATAATTTTTGTAAAGGTATTATATAAATATTATTATTATTGTTATTCCTGTATAGCAAAAGTGTCCAACACATAGCCTGTGGGTCACAAGTGCCTACAAAACACCCATGGACCTGAACCAGACTAAAATATAATTGGGAAATGTTTAACAAAATAAATAAAAATACAATACAACACAGAAAATATTCATTTGTGGTTTTCTAAGTCAATAGGGATTCATTTCCATTTGAATTTGAAATCATTGAGTATAGCACCTACCCTGGTACCAAGTAATAGTGAATCCCTAAACAAATAATCCTCCTAGTTCCAAACTCAGATGAAAACGTCTAAATCAGAGATTTCCAACTTTTTTGAGCACAAAGACCCCTTTTTAACATCAAAAATCTCGCTGAGTCCCACATGATAACAGTTGCACTATGATTAGCAGCAATTGACTGAGAAAAGCCACGATGACAAAGAACTACCCCTGAATTCAGTAATCTTTTAAGTCAATTTGCACTTTATTAGTCATAACATTTTGTAGCTATTAGAGATTGGATGTCTGTCATGCTTATGGATTCACAGATAAGAAGCAATAACTTCTCTCTGAGTCCCATGAGTCTGGGAACTTCCATAATTCGTCTTCTCTCCTACTCAACAGAAGTTGCTGGTACTTGGAGTTATATTCACCTTTTTCACTTACTAAATTAGGCAATTGATCGAGGCAACGTCTAGGATCTCGTCTCTTTCTAGAAACCCTATGGGAAGAATCAAACTTTGCAAAGATTTGTAGACGGAAAAATGTTTTGATTGAGGCATCAAAAGAGGAAACTGCTTTCCCTTTCTTCGTCCCTATTTCCTTAACCTACTCTCTCATTCTTCTATACTCTGGAAATCTAGAGTCCTTTCTAAAATACACTGATTATATTAACTCCTCACAGATCTCTTAGGAGTCTGTTCCATCTGGTGACTGGCCTTGGAATAGGAAGGTTTTCAGTTGAGGAATATATTAGTCTAGGTAAGTCTGGCCTCATGATATTCTCATTTTAAATGTTTTAATTCATTGTTCTATGAAAAGAATATAGAGAGATCATAAAAACTGGAATTTTGGTGATGTGATTTTTTTTTGGAGAGGTGGGGAGGAAAGCAGTGGACCTGTAGTTTCATCAGTCTAAGGAAGCTCCCATTATGGAAATTCCCTTCACACATGAAGATCAGCAACCTGTGTATAATTTATCATCTTAGAAGAAAATGGCCTGGGGGTACCAAGGACTTAAATTATTTGTCCAAGGTCACAAAACTAGTATATGTCAGAAGCAGGATTTCCACCCATGGCTGGCTCTCTACCATAATGATGATTATTTTAAAGGCATCATGCTATTGCCATGCATGAGTCTTCCTTCAAGTTTTACTAAGTTTCTTACTGGCCATATGATTTCTTGTAAGCTTAAATGAGCTTTTTTTAGGAACATGACTGCATTACCCCCTTATATGCCAAAGCAGTGTTAAGTAATATATACTCACACAGTTCCTTCCTCAAGTTACAGCTAAATCTGTCTGTGAGTGTGCGGAAATACCCGTTCATTAGAATAGTTCAGTATATTAGATTCTTGGAAATTGTGCAGCTCTTTAGTTTACCTGAGATTAAAACGTTAAAAGCTTTCAGCAAAATAATAATGATGATTATAATAATAATCATTATCATTCTTGTTATAATGACCAAAAAAGGAGAGTAATAATTTATTGTTGAACAATTTTGTTTTTTACTCAGACTAACTCTTGAATCCTAAGATTCAGACTTCCAGATGTTGCTTCTAGATGAGGCCTCTCTACTTGTCTCCCAATTAAAAATAATAAATAATTTCTGTAAAAAAAATCTTCCTTTGCTCTAAATTTCCTTTTTTCCTTTCCTTACTCCTTTCTTAAAGAACGCTGTGTGTGAGAAACCCAGAATTCAGTGTCCAGCAAAAACTGTTTACACATATTATATAAAATATAAATATATATATAAAATATATATATTATATAAAATCTCAACTATCAAAATAAGACAGGGTAGTGGGATGAAAAGTAGCATAAACTTAGAGTCTGGGGACCTGAATTCAATTCTTTACTACCTTGCTTACTGGTTGACTTTGGACACTCTGTTACATCATTCTCATTGGGAGCAGCATGGCATTGAGGAAAAAGTTCTGAGTTTAGAATCAGGAGTCTGAATTCCAGCTCTGCAGCTTGCTACCCGGAGGAGAGTTTCTTCCTTTTAAAATTAGGATGTCAAAGGTGATATCTTAAGATTCCTTTCAGCTCTGAGTTATTAATGACCTTTAATTAATTACTAATTAATTAATTAATACTCTGGTTAATTACTTCAGCTGTAAGAAGAGGCTAGTAATACCTGAATTACTTGCTATTCAGAGCTTTAAGGAAGCTATATTTTGTTAACCATGAAGTCGTAGGTAATTCAATTCAGTAAGCGTTTAAGTACCCACTACTTGCCAAGCAGTGTAGTGGTAAAGACAAAAAGGAAAGCCAGTGTGAGTTGTTATTATCACTATGCAGACAGGTACCATCTTAGCACTCATGCAATACAACTTCTAATCAGAAACATGAATTCCCTTATAGCATCCTCAATTAATCACAATGTCACAGTCTCAATACCTGCCATCCTTCCTCCAGGAAAAGGAAATTGGAAGTAAACTCAAGCAGTTTGATTCAGAAAAACAGCAGCTCCAGTTTGAATCTAAAATCAGGCTTCATCGTGGCTTGTTTCTTTAGCTTTGGTATGCAGAAAGAATGAGCCTTCGAGGCAAATGCAGACACAGACGAACACTTTCACAATGAAGACACAAGCGGGAAAGCCCAGGCCACAGCACAACTGGGGCCACAGCTGTACTCCTTCCAATCTCAACACACCGATGTATTTGTTCTCACTGTTTAGAGGCTGGGGTGGGGAACTTGTGGCCTATAATGAGACCGTATAATAAAGGAGCACTAGAGGGCCACATGTGGCCTCAAGGCCGCAGGTTCCCCACCCCTGGGCCGGATCCAATATTGAGTAGCCCCATCCTACCAGCTACCTGGATATCTATTAGATTATGAATTCCTCAAAAGCAGGGAAGAGGGAAAAGAACTAGGGGAATCAAAATAGCCTTATATGGGAGCTTGCCTCTATGAGGCAAGGCACTAAGTTTCTACCTACCTCCACCAAGAGGTAAAAGAAGCAAGGAGAGACAACCTTTCTGGCAATAGACAGTACAAGGCACTGAGGAAGAGATGGGGTGCCATTTATGGGAAACATCAAGGAGACCAATTTGGAAAGTGGACTAGATTATCTTATAATTAGTTTGTATATATATATATGTATATATACATGTATATGAATATGTAGTAAGGAAGTTGATCAGGACAACCTACCACCAGTTGATAAAATTACAGAAGGGGCAGATATCAAAAACAACAAGGTGTTAATGCCATAAAGTGGGAAGGATTTCCTTTTTGTGACTGCTTTATGAGGTATAAAGAATTTCTTCCTGGATGGAATTAAAAAGGAAACTTGACATTGGCTAGCATAAAAGTGAACACACCTCAGATGGCCTTTTAAAAGCTTGCTTGCCAGCCCTGAAGAGAGTTGAGGGGAGAAGCAATTTCAAGCAGTGTGACCCTTGGCAGTCTGGAGGACAGCCATCTGTGGAGGAGGAAATCATCTCTTGAAAGGAGATTGCTCTTTGCCTTTTCCCTTGTACATCTCCCAAAGGGCAGCAGCAGAGGAGAGGAGTTCTCTTTCTTCCACCCCCTTTCTCCATCTTCTGTGGCACTTCATATTTGAACTACTTATCTAATAGGATAAACTATTCATAGAGCTAGTCAGTGGAGACAGTTCTGAGGAGTGTGACCCCCAGCAGCAGAGAAAAGAGCTAGCCCTGTATTCCAGATTGAATTAACACTTCCACTTAGGGTCAAGCTTCAGAAAAGTGCAGGCTCAGAGAGTTCAGCCCAGGAAGGAGAGTAGTATATAAGCATCAGGGGCAGACAGAGAATATTGGAGCTTGTTGTTACAAAAAGGGCACAAGTTGTTTTGTCCACACATCATTCCTGTATGTATGCCTCACTATCAATGTGCACTGTGCACAATGTACAATGTGTATGTGCCCACTCTTCCCCCTAATGCAGTGTGCCCAGGTTTGGGAGAAAAATGTTTGGAAGCTGCTGTTCTTACTATGTCATTTTAGTACATGTTTTCACTTTGCCTGTTAAAGATAAGAACACCAGCTGGTACACAGGAGCTATAGTTTTAAAAGTTCCTATCTATAGAACATTTTGCTGGGTGTAGTAAATAGAGCTCTGGACCTTAAATCTGGAAGACTAGAGTTTAAATCTAGCCTCAAACACTCACTAGGCTATGCGACCCTGGGGAAAAAATCATTTAACCTCTCAGCCTTGGTTTCCTTAACTGTAAAATGGGGATAATCCTAGCACCTACATCAAAGTGAGCGTCAATGAGATTATATATGCAAAACACTTTGTAAGCTGTAAAGGACAATTTACACGTTAGCTATGATTATCATTATTGAACACGAGATAGCAGCAACTCCCTAGAGATTCACTCTGCAGCCTATGACGGCCAGGTTAGTGAAATACCCCAGAGGGGACACTATGCTTATATGTGTATATGCTACCTCGAGCTAGGATGTAAGCACTTTGAGGACAGGGATTGCTTTATTTTTGTCTTTGTATACTCAGCACCTAACATAGTGCCTGGTACATGGTAGGTACTTAATAAATGGTTGTTTATTAATCAATTGGATGATCTTCCTTTCAGCTATAAATCCTAAAATTCTATGGCCTTGTGATTGCATTTGCCTACTGTTAAAGATTTTACATATTGGCATGCCTCAAATTTCATTTCCCTTTATGCCTAAAATAAAAATTATGTTTGCATCAAGTTCTGTGCACCTGGGCAGAAGTTTTATAAAACAGTGCCCCAAGGACAGAGTGCAATAGCTCAAAAGAAATGTGTGATGCCCAAATTTAGAAACCTCTCCACTCCAAATGTTCATATGGACTATTTGTGCCCTGCCTGTGATAGAGCATCTGAGTTCATATTGCCCTGATCAGTTGGACACACTGTACCTTGACCCCAACATAATAATGTCATTTTGGTCCTCTCTGAGCATGAAGGAAAACAACCGACTAATTACTGTCCTTTTTCAGATAAGAAAACTGACACTCAAAGAGGTTAAGTGACTTACTCTCTGTCACACAATAAGGGGTACAGCTAGAACCTGAGCCTACATCTTTCATCTTTAAGTCTGTTCACTTAATCATTCTTGCATTATTTTACCCTAATATCTTAATGGTTCATCATGTCTCAATACGTTGTTACTTCTGGGGATCTTTTACCCTGTTAAGAGAGGAAAAGAAGCTACTATTCTATATGGTTCCTCCATATCCCTTCCCAATCTTGTTTTCTACTTCCTTTAGAGTTTCCTATCTCACCCTTCTTGGAGGAATCATGGAAATTCTATGCTTCTTCCTGTCCGGTTCTATTCTATCTGGGTCAGTTTGCCTGAATTCTCTGGTCTACTATCTTCATTGCTCTACTGTTAATACTGTTTTTTTCTGGTGAGGCTTGGTTCCAGGGATGTGATGGAGCCTTGGCCAAATGGACACTGAAGAGCAGATTGTTAAATTTTCAGAGTGAGTATTTATGCCTCAAAGTCAGCAAATATTACAAAGCAGAACTGGATTTATTGTTTTATTGATTTTCTAGTCTTAAAAAAGTCATATTCGTAATGCAAATTAAAAGTGAGAGGTGAATACATTTTTTCCAGGAGGCTAATTGTTAAATATCACCAGCACATCCCTTTTAGGTTCCCACTGGTCTATAGTAAATAAAACAAAAAGAGTGCTGAATCTGGAGACACCTAAGTGCAAATTCCTGCTCCTACACCTAGTACCTATATGACTCTGGCCAAATCGCTTCTTCTCTCCAAGAATCACTTTTCTCATCTGATGAAAAATTAGGGGATTGAACTATAAAATTTCTAATGTTCCTTTCCACTCTAAATCAATAATCCTATGATTCTGTCACCTGTTATTCTATGCTAGATGACCGAGTCTTTCTAGCAGTCAGGTTCCCTTGTTGGCCAGCATCATCACTCCTGGAACCTTTGTGCATTTAAATAGAAGAGTACCATCTCATTCTGTTTAGATCTCCAACTGTACGGAGTAATAGGCAGAGGCTGTGGCTTAAAGTTAGGCAGACCTGGGTTCAACTCCTACCTCCAACTGTTTGCGTGACCATGCCAAATCACTTAACCTCTCTGTGCCTCAGTTTTCTTTTCTGTAAAATGAGAATAATAATATTTCCTCATAGGTTATGCTTTAACATGAAATAATCTATATATTCTACAAAACTTTAAGCCCTACATAAATATCATCTATTGTTATCCTTTTCTCCCCCTGTCTTCCGACCTTTTCCAGCCTTCAGCTCCATTTGCAGGGAAGAAATGATTGACACACTCTTAGCCCAGGGTATGACCGTGTCTTTCCCAATTCAAATTCCCTACTTCATCAGGTTTCCTTACGGATTCAGCTGCCCCTAAGATGGTTTCAGAACACTATCATCACAATTTTACAATCTCAAAAAAATGGACCTATACAGTAACAAAAACAGACACTTTCCACCCAGAGCAAGAGCAGGGTCTCATTCCCTCCTGCCATCAACAGGGTAGAGTCTGGCCCTGGAGACACACACCAGCCCAGTTATCGAATTAGAAGTTCTCGTCCATAGCTCATGTTTAAATTCCTCTCTGACCAAGCACCAAAACCAAAATGTGCCCTGCAATCAAAAGAAGGATCGGCCATCCAAGGACCTCTTGTTCAGTCCGGACTCCACAACACAAATTCACCAGTAATGTTTTATCTTTCCAGAATGACATATAAAATGTCAGCAAGATTCACAGGTTTTTAAAAATGCACAAAAAAGGGAGGTTGAGCTGCTCTTTACACCTACACAACCCCATGAGTTTGGCCCAAGAGCCCCCAAAAATCCCCTAAGCACTTTTATCATTGCATATCACTCCACAGTTTAGTCAGCCAAAACCATATTCTTTTCCAGTTTTAGATAAATTACCTCTCGACAAACTGCAAAGAGACAAAATACCGTCAAGTCCCCAAATGGCAGCAGTTGTAAAATCTCTACCCTGTTTTTCTACTGAGATGAGTAAGATTTTCCTATTTAGTTAGAAAAAAATTAAGCACATGTGCAGCATATGTATGTAATACATGTGTACCATCATTAACACATTTAACTGGTCCTTCTGGCAATATATTTTCAGTGTTTTTGTTCCTGTCTGAACTTGAAGTACTTCATTTGAAAACTAGAATTCTTTTTTTTTAAATTAAGTTTGTGAGCTCACCCTGATTAGAAAGAGAAGTAGCCTTTTGTGCTTTGTAATTCTATTTCACCGTGGCAGTATTGACCAACGCTTTCAGAAGTATTATGAAAATACGAGAATAGCATTAATACGAACTACTTTGCTATTTTTATCAAGCTTATACTCTTTTTTTAAAGACAAATCCTTTGTTGTGACAGAGAATCAAATTTAAGAAAACACTGCATATTCATAATACATATACATAATAATTTGCTTCAACTAAGTTGGGTGGCACAGTAAATAGAGCATGGGACCTGCCAGAAGCAGGAAGACTAGAGTTCAAATTCTGCCTCAGACGTTTACTAGCTATGTGAACCTGGGCAAGTCACCCACTATCTGTCTCAGTTTCCTCATCTGTAAAATTGAGATAATAGTAGGAACTACCTACCAAGGCTGTTGTGAGGATAAAATGAGAAAATATTTGTAAAACACTTTGCAAATCTTAAGGTGCTATTTAAATACCAGCTGTTGTTGTTATTGGTATAAATACAAATCACTTTTCCTGTGCTGCAACAAGACCTAATTCTGTTTTTAACTGTTAGTATCTGACAAATGTCACAGATGTAGAGCCAGAAGGGAACAGTGAGAGTCATCTAATCTGATCCCTTCATTTTTTTCAGATGAGGAAATTGAGGGTCAGAGTCCATTAACAAGGAGCAAATTCATACGTTTCCCTTCCATCAACATTCCTGTACTTATTCAGGGTCATTATCAAAGGAAATTTTTAAAACAATTCATTTTAGAAACAAGAGAGTAAACACAAGTATAATATATCCCCTTTGCTAGGCTAAACCAACACTATTTGGTTCTGTTAAAAAGCTCCTAATGAAGATAACAGTCAGAAGTTAAATAAACAAACCACTGGGTCAATAACAGATGTGTCAAATACAGAGACAATTAGCTAAACATTTTACTATCAATGGGCATTTGTCCTGATATACGTTTTCTTGTTTGGCTGCTGCAAAGTGTTGGCTTTCAGAGCAGTCATTTAGCAACTTGAAAATAGTCATCCTGGTTAGTTTGGAGATATCAAATGTCAAACATTTCGCTTCTCATTTTTTGTTATGAAACACACTATTCCACCCATCGCCTAAGTGACATGGATAAATTACTGTAGAAAATGAACATTACTCATGTTGCTGTTTTTGCTTCCCTGCCTTAGCCGCGTGTTGGTTTTGCTTTCAGTTTTCCTGGCTCCCTGTCTTGATCAGAAAACAACAATAATTCACACAATTCCCTACAAAGCCAAGAGCTTTGAGACCCTTAGAGATTAAGAGACTAAGAGAATATTAGAGCTGGAAGAAACCTGGTAAATAATCGAGTCCAATCACCTAATTTTAGAGAAAAACGCACATAATAAATGTCTAACAAATACTTTTTTCATCCATTCGCCAAAGATAGCCTTAAAAATTAATCCTGGAGAGAGTATTTCTCAACCAAAAAAAAATCATATGGCAAGTTAAATAATGCTTTTTAGTTTGCCCTTTTTTCAAAAGTTTTATATGGCCCCTTTTTCTCTATTTGTTCTTTTCTTTTTCTTTTTTAAAAATTCATTTTATTTTTAATTTATGGAATAAAACAAACTCTTTGGAAATAGACCTAGTAGTGGTACTGCTGAGTCAAAGGGTATAGGCAGTTTTATAACTCTTTGGGCATAATTCCAGATTGCTCTCCAAAATGATTGGATCAGTCTCCTTCCCTTCCCTATTACTGTGATCATTATTAAGTAGGGTGACCCAAAAGTCTTAGCGAGGTTTTAATCTTTTGATAACAAATGACAGCCCTCAGCCTTTTAGGACACCTTCTATTTGAGTCTAATATTTCAGTGGATCATATAAAAATGTATATAAATAAATTTATATAAATAAATACTCTTTCTATCACTGGTATAGAGCAGCATAGTAGAAAGGAGGCCAGGCCTGGAGTCAGGAAGACCAGAGATCAAATCCAGCCTCAGATACTTACAAGTTATATGACCCTGGGCAGGTCACTTAACTTCAGTTTCCTCATCTATAAAGTGAGGTTATTAATAGTACCTACCTTCCGAAGTTGTTGTAAGGATCAAATGAGATAATAATTATAAAGTGCTTTGCATGGTAGTAACTACTACAGAAATGTTAGCTATTATTAATATCATTGCAGTTCATTCATGCCTTCTTAGCCTCTGAACTTCTTGTCCATGACTTCCCATAAACTGTCCGTAGAGCATCTCCTCATGATGCATAGAGGCCTTCCCCTGGTTCCCTTGATATTTCATATTTCATGGATTCAGCCTGACCCCATAACCATAGCTGAAAGCAACAACACTGTGGAGAATGAACTCACCATCCTCACTGCCAAAAACACCACGTATTGGCTCATTGCCAACAATTGGCAAGTAAACCTGAGAACTGCAACATCTCTGAGACCACTAACCCTGCTCCTGACCCAGCCCGTGGCCATAATCCAGGGATGGCCTCTTTGCAGAAGAGATCGACCATCTATCTACAGGGAAGGCAAGTTGGCCTATCTGAAGTAGCAAAGATGACTTAGGAAGATGCAGGAGGCAGTAGTCAGCAAGCCACAGCCTTGACCACAACCTCCTCTCAGAACCCAACAGAAATAGTGCAGCACCCAGAGCCTAAAGAGCCCATCCCCAGACCATCGGCCCTAAAGTCCCAGACTAAGACACTAAAGTCATCACCTAGGGAAGCCATTTTGGGATGAAAGAATCTGGCTGCTGCTGCTGGGACCTGAAGCCTTCCCCTACTCGCTGCGGACCTGGAAAAGAAGCGAAAGAAAGACACCACCCAAGTCCTTGGCATTGCTGAGTGGCTGAACATCAGAAACAGATATGGCTTTATCAGTAGAAATAACCTCAAAGAGGATACAGTACCTTCGGTTTAGCTGGGCACTCATCGGACTTGCTGATGCAACCTCCTATATGCGTTTTCTCCCCACTGTTAAAATGTGACTTCTTTGACAGCAGGGACTATCATATATGTGTGTTTACACACATATACCCATATATGTATATGTATATATACATATATGTGTGTATACATGTATGTTGTGTAAGTTTATCTGGGTGTATGTGTACACATATATATGTATGTATAATATTTATTTTATATGTAATATTTATATATATATAATACATAATGTCCCCAGAGTTTATCACAATGCTTTGCACATAGCAAATGCCTAAGAAATGTTTTTTTCAACTATTCATTCCAATACAACATGTGGGCTCCACATCCACCGTCCCTTGTTCTTACAACATTGCTGGCCCCCCTCCTTTTCTGGTCACATATGTCCTTGATTATTTCTGTTACACCGCTACATGCTCACAAATCATCATTGGTAATATACTGTACCCTACTTTCATCAACTTTGATGGAACCAGCTTGAATCCATGAGTAGCCGTTGTTAAATTTTCAGTGTGAGCATTTACACCTTGGAAATCACAAATTCTACAAATCAGGGTTTGATTTAGTGTTTCGTTGGTTGTCTAAACTCTAAACTTAAGGAAGTGTTAATAATGCGGATTAAACTTAAAAGTGTGTCCCTCCTATGTTGTTGGGTTTTTTTTTTTTTTTGGAGAGGCACTCACCAATATGCCACTGATTACATACCTCTTGTATGTAAAACACCTGTGCTAAATATATGCATTGTACTTAGGGATTAATTCAATAATTCAGTTAACTCATCCAACTGCATGAATAATTTGAGCAACACGTCTTCTTCATCCACTTGATTTTTCCTGTGTGAAAATCATTCCTGTACAGGGATCATTGAACATTATTTCTCTAGTAGCAGCTATCAAAAATTCATATAATTTTTTTTAGTTAATACACATTTATTTTCTCCTCTTCCTGCCTCCCTCCCTCCACCCTTCTGGGAAAGATAAGGCAAGAATTCACTTTGCAGGGCAAAGTCCAAGTTTCAGGCTGAAGAGAGATGAGAATAATTAAAATTAATAATAATGAAAATTATTAATAACAGCCCAGATTTGTATAGTGCTTTAAGGTCCATGAATTGCTTTCCTCATAATAACCTTGTTAAGCAGATGGTGAAAATACTATCATCTTCATTTTACAATTGAGGAAACTGAGCCCAGAGATAGTAAATTACTTTCCCAGAGTTACTTAACTTGATCCTGAGAGGCCCTGCATAAAGTTAACTTGGTTAAGTACAATGACACTGAAATCAAGCTTCATTTCTAAGCACCGTGGAACCAGCTTAAAACAAAAACTCTGAAAATCCCCTTTTCTGTAGAATGGTCGTGGCCTTCCATAAACCTCAGTCTACTGCCTATTGTCCTGGAAGGAAGTAGCCTGCTTCACATTACGCTCACTGGGCATTATCTATTACGGCATTACATGTGTTATCCAAGCGTCTAGACTAAACGCATGAGTCAATAACCTCCACGTATCTCTCTCTTCTACCTTCCTAGCTCGTATGGTTTATTTAATCCTCCATTTACTCACTCATGTTTAAACATCTTAGCTTGACCCATCTTATGCTGCCACTATGGTATCAGGAGTCCTAAGGAAATTATTTGGAGTCCCTAAAATTATGCACAAATTCCCCACACAAGTGCTAAGAGTCTTGCAATCATATTAGTAAAGGTTCAATATAAACATAGATTGAATCTTCGTCGCTAAGTCACACTTTTCTGCAAATGAGTTGGAAGTTAAAAAGAGTCCTGAAGACAAGAAATAGGGATAAAAATATTGACATATGTATGGGGCTGTTATGAAGCAAAAAAATCTGAAGATATGACTTCAAGTAATAGGATACAGTTTATTTTTCCACATCGCGATTTTCGCCATTGCAGCTTCAATATGTCGCAGTTTGGCATGAGAAATTAGATGGCAGTTTTGGGGGAGTTTTGTGGATGCCTCAGTTGACACGGGAAGGCTAGCAAATGACACCAAAAAAATTTGGAAACTCAGAAATGCATAAAATACGTGTATAATATTGTATAATATCAACATATTTTATCTTCTAATACCATAATAATTCAGACTTCTTCTCTGATAGAAATGTAGGGCCAAAATATATTATGTGGATTTTTCTGGATCATGGGGGCACCACACACCTAACCCCCTACTATGTGGAAGGGATAACTGTATAGGCATGCAGAGAGCCTAGGCAGCTGGTGGTGCAGTGGATAGAGCACTGGGCCTGGAGTCAGGAAAGCCTGAGTTCAAATCTGGCCTCAGATACTTACTAGCTGTATGACCCTGGGCAAGTCACTTAGCCTCTGTTTGCCTCAGTTTCTCCATCTGTAAAATGGATATAATACCACCCACCTCTTAGGGTTGTTATGAGGATCAAAATGAGACAATATTTGTAAAGTGCTTAGTATAGGTCTTAATACATATTAGGTGCCATATAAATGCTAGCTAGCATTTATTTAGGGGAATTACATATCAGATTCTAGGGATGTGCTCGATCTCTCCTGTTTGTCACTCACCATTTAGTAGCACACACTCCCTAGAAGAGCAGCAGAGCAAGTTTGCCAACACGCAGAAAAATGAAAGGTAGCCCATACACAAAATCTATCTGTCCTAGCAATGTTTACTGAAGGGTATTTTTATAGTCCGCTGAGGCTTTTGATAAAGGATCAAAGGCACAAGCTCTGGGGATTTTTCTCCCAGGTACTTCTGAGAAGAGTAAGTCAAGCTTTGGGTTCATAGATTGAGTCTCATGCCAGCCATCTGTGTCATGGAACTTCAGTGTCCCCAGAGCAGTTTGTGACCTAGAGCAGAACCAAAAAAAAAAAAAATGGCTTCTAAACTTTCCCTTTATAATATATGTAGCAGCAGTGAGGTGAGGTTGCAAACAGAATTGCCCAGCCACTCCTATTTGCCCCTCCACCCTGCTACTGATTTATTCCCTGAATGGATATCCTGGCATAACAATTCTCTCCTTACTCAGGGAAATTGTAACAAAAGACATCTCTAATCATCCAACTTTCTAGCTCTAAGTCCCCAGCCAGAAATGATACTCTGTTTGAAAGTCATCCTTCTCACTTCCTTTCCTTGGATGCACCCCATCAACTGTCTCATTCCAAGTGCAGCCTCAGTAGCAAAAACCAAGCTAGAAAATGCCTTTGTTTAATACAGTATATAAAGAGGGGAGGTAAGAAGGAAGGAAGGAAGGAAGGAAGGAAGGAAGGAAGGAAGGAAGGAA
>NW_020951478.1:7846612-7851647 GCF_900497805.2 Vombatus ursinus
GGAAGGAAGGAAGGAAGGAAGGAAAAGAGGAGAGAAGCATTTATTAAATACCTACTATATGCCAGGCACTTCAAATACAAACAAAAAGAACTATAGTCCCTGCCCTCAAAGAACCACAAAGAACAAATCAATGTTAAAAAAAAAAAGAAAGAAAGAAAAAGAAAAAAGACTTTCCTTGTTCTCAAAAGAAAAGGCTTCAGCTTTCTGAGATAGAGTCCAAAGGGAGAAAAGATTTACAGAATTCTGATGTTGAGTGTCTGTAGTCTGAGCAGTTTCAGCAACACGTCATCTATCCCAACACTTCTTGCGCCCAAGAAGTCTTCCTAGCCTTCCTCCCAAAGTCCTGGCCTTGATATTACAGCAGCTGCCTCTGCCTCAGCTTCCGCTACCACAGCTCCATCCCTTTTCCTCTCAGCATCTTTTTCCTCCAGATCAATATATCCATCATCTATGGAATATTACAATGGTCTAAATTTAGGAAGATAAAGTTTAATAGGGATAAATGTGATGTTGGGTTCAAAAAATCAACTTTTGCAAGTAGCAAATGGGTAAATTAGTGCAGCTAGACAATAGTTCCCATGGAAGAGATTAGAAGTTACATTGCAAGTTCAATAGGAATGAAGAGTAGTATCCAAAAAAATTTTTTAATATAATTCTGTATTGAGTGACGTATCGTTTCTGCCCTTGAAGACACCATCTGGGGCATTATGCCCAGTAAGCTGGTGTTCATCCAGAGAAGTATGATCAAAAGGGAGAGAAGACTGGAAACCATGGCATAATGAGAATCAGTTGAAGGAACAGTGAGTGTTTAACCCACAGAAGAGAAGACTGAATGGGGACAGAGTAGCAGCCTGGAAATATGTGAAGAATTGGGGCAGCTAGGTGGCGCAGTGGATAGAGCACCTGCCCTAAAGTCAGGAGGACCTGAGTTCAAATCTGGCCTCAGACCAAACACTTGACACTTACTAGCTGTGTGACCCTGGGCAAGTCACTTAACCCCAATTGCCAAAAAAAGAAATATGTGAAGAATTGTCACATGCAAGAGGGGATAAATTTGTGGCTCAGCTTGGTCCCAGACAACATAACCAGGAACAATGAGTGGAAATTGGATGGAGACCAATTTGGATTTCATGTAAGGGAAAGCTCCCCAACAATTAAAGTTGTTCAAAAGTGAAATGAGCTGCCTTAGGAGGTGATGGGTTCCTTGAGAGATGAAACTGTCTTGCTTTTCTGTTTGTATCACCAGCATTTAACTATTATAAGTGTTTAATAAATGCTTTTCCTTTTTTGTCACAAAATTACAACATTTTAATCCTAAACATCATAGGGCAAATAGATACTGGAACCAAATTCCATATTCCATAAATTCTAACTTGTATTTACACTTTAAATGTGACTCAAACCACCAAAACATTAGTAGTTTCACAACCTTTGGATTATGGAAATACATATTTTTTTAAACAAAAGCTACAAAAGCAACAATGGAAGAAAGCCAAACTGTTTCCATGAAAGAAAATAAAAGTGGAACATTGTGAAGCTTTAGGTACCTCTCCCTCCACTTCTCATGATTAACCTGTCAATTCAGTGCCTCATGCAATGTGATGGTCCCCACATTGAACAAACATCTGACTAGCGTCCCTCGATTCCAAGTTAGTGGATTCACTCATTCACTAGAGGTCCTAGATAAGGAACCACATGATCCCTTGCACACTTTTCTTGCCAGTTATATGTTGGTCAACATGGTCACTGAGGTCATTTCTTATTCTCAGAAGAGATAATTCATTGACTTTAATTTTTTTAAATCAACCTGTGAAATATAACATATTGGATGGACAGGTGGGACTACACCTACGAAAAGGTAGTTTTTGTACAAAAGAGGGTCTGCATGTCAAAAATTATATACTTTCACCACAACCAATTGGACAAAAGTAGGCTACTTTGAAAAAAGTTCACTTTTGAGGGGACACAAGCTAAGATGACTGAATAGGAAGAAACAATGCAGCCCAGATTATTTCCCCCCTTGCCCCCTCCCCATCAGGGAAGATCTAAGCTGAGCACCAGACCAAGTAGTGATCAGAAATCAAAAGAGAAACTACAGTGGGTTACCTTTCCATCACAAGATCACAAATTCTACCCAGAGCCAAGTGAGTAAGACAGTAACTGTGGAACAGGGTTGATCTGGGAACTCAGAAAAAGTCCCCCAAGGGTGGAAGAGGGTCTCAGCAGTATTCCTCCAAAACAGAAGAGAGAATCTCAAAGTCATGCCCAGGGAGCATGCCTACCTAGCAGTAGATCAACAGATAAAACAGTCCAAGATCGTATAAAGCCACTCATGTCCCACCAGAAGTGCAGGGAGCCTCACCCAAACATAACATAAAGTCCCAATCCAGGCAGTAAGGCTGGAAGAATGATTAAACAAACAAAAGTAAATAAAGAGCAATGACAATGTAAGGGATGCCCAAAACACAAACCCCAATAATGAGAATGACTAAAAAACTTAAAAGCAAACCTCAAAGAAAAACATACTTTTCCAACAAAATTTATTAGAATTACTAAATGAAATGACACAAGAGAGTTTGTTGTTGCTGTTGTTGTTGTTTTAGTCTTTAAATGATGTTATAAATTCAATGAGAACACTAATGCATTGTTGGTAGAGCTTTGAACTGGTCCAGCTGTTCTGGAGAGCAACTTGAAACTATGCTCAAAGGGCTATAAAATTGTGCATATAATCTTTGATCCAGCAATACTGCTGCCTAGCAGTGGATCCCAAAGAGATCCCCCAAAATGGGAAAGGACCTATTTGTACAAAAAATATTTACAGCAGCTCTTTTTGTGGTGCCTAAGAATTGGAAATTGAGGGGATGCCCATCAACTGGGGAATGGCTAAACAAGCTGTGGTATATGATTATGTGGAATATAATTGAGACAAGAAGAATGCTTTCAGAAAAACCTGGAAAGACTTACATGAACTAATGTAAAGTGAAGTGAACAGAAATAGGAGAACATTGTACACAGTAATAGCAATATCGTGTGATGAAGAATTGTTCGTGACTTGTCTATTCTCAACAATATAATCCAAGTCAATCCCAAAAGACTCATTATGAAACATGCTATCTGCCTCCAGAGAAAGAAATTATATTGTCTGAATACAGGCCAAAGTATACTATTTTTCCTTTTCTTTCTATATGTTACCCAGAAGGAAGAGACAGAAAGAGAAAATCCATTTAAAATAACTACAAAGTATACAAAACACATACTAAGATATGCAAAGGAATTACATAAACACAACAAAATACTCTTTATATAAAAAAGAAAGATCTAAATAATTGAAGAAATATTCATTGCTCACCAATAGGCTAAGCCAGTATAGTAAAAAATGACAACACTACCTAAATTAATTTACTTATTCTGTGCCATACCAATCAAATTACCAAAGGATTGCTTTACAGACCAGGATAAAATAAAAATTTATCTGGAAGGACAAAAGGTCAAGAATATCAAGGAAAACAATGAAAAAAAATGAGGAGGAAGGGGGCCTGCCAGTACCAGATATCAAACTACTCTGTAAAGCAATAATCTCAAAATGAGTTGGTATTAGTGAAAAAGCATATAAGTTGATCAGCGGAACAAATTAGATACATAATATAAAGAAGCAATTGAGTACAGTAGCCTAGTTTTTAATAAACCCAAAGACCGCAGCTATTGGGGTAAGAACTCACTATTTGACAAAAACTGCTGAGAAAACTGGAAAGCAATCTGGCAGAAACTGAGACCAGGCCAACATCTCACACCTTATGCCAACGTAAGTTCCAAATAGATAATGACTCAGACATAACAGGTCACATTATAAACAAATCAGAAAAGAAAGAAAGAAATTATTTTTCAGGTCTATAAGAAGAGGAAGAGCTCATGACCAAACAAGGTATGGAGAGGATCACAGAAGGCAAAATAAACTATTTTAATTACACAAAATTAGAGTTTTACACAAATAAATTCAATATAGTTAATATTAGAATTAACTAGAAAAAAATCTTTGCAGCAAATTTCTCTGATAAAGGTTTCACTTCCAATATATCCAAGGAACTGATTCAAATTTATAAAAAAATAAGAGCTATTCACCAATTGATAAATGGTCAAAGGATATGAATAAACAATTCTCAGGAGAGAAATCCAAACTATCAATAACCACATAAAATGCTTCAAATCACTAATAATTATAGAAATATAAATTAAGGCAACTCTGAGATTTTACCTCACACCCAACAGAAGGACAAAACTGACCAAAAAAAAAAAGAAAAATGACAAATATTGGAGGGGCTCCAGGAAAACAAGCACATTAATATAGTGTTGGTGGAGTTGTTAATTAGTCCAGCCATTCTGGAAAGGAATTTGAAACTATGCCCTCAAAAGTTATTAAACTGTGCATCTTTTTTTGACCCAGCAATATTATTATTATTACTATACCCCAAAGAGATCAAAGAAAGAGAAAAGGGTCCTACAAGTTCAAAAATGTTTATAGCAGCACTTTTGTGGTCATAAATAACAGGAAATTGATGGGGTGGCCATCAACTGGAGGATTCCTAAACAAATTATGATGTATGAATATAAAAGAATACTATTTTGTAGTAAAAATTATGCAATGGGGGCAGCTAGGTGGCACAGTGGATAGAGCACTGGCCCTGGATTCAGGAAGACCTGAGTTCAAATCTGGCTCAGACACATAACACTTAATAGCTGTGTGACCTTGGGCAAGTCACTTAACCCCATTGCCTAACCTCAAAAAAAAAAGAATTAGTAAAAAAATAAAATAAAATAAATAAAATTTTTTAAAAATGATGAAATGGATGGTTTCAGAGAAACCCAGGAAAACTTATATGAACCAATTCGAAGTGAAGTGAGCAGTACCAAGACAACAATTTACACCATAACATCAACATTGAGAGAGAAAGAAAGAGGGAGGAGGGAGGGAAGGAGGAAGGAAGGAAGGAAGGAAGGAAGGAAGGAAGGAAGGAAGGAAGGAAGGAAGGAAGGAAGG
>NW_020951478.1:7851657-7876204 GCF_900497805.2 Vombatus ursinus
AGGAAGGAAGGAAGGAAGGAAGGAAGGAAGGAAGGAAGGAAGGAAGGCTGGAAAGAAGGCTGGAAGGAAGGCTGGAAGGAAGAAAGAAAACAATTTTGAAATTCTGATCCATTCCAGAGGTCTGATGATAAAGAATGCTAACGACTTCCTAATTATTAAGAGACGTGGTTGATTAATAAACAAAATGAGGTACCTATTTTTGGACATGACTATATGGGAATTTGTTTTGCTCAACTATATTTATTTGTTACACTTGGAGAAGGAGGATTTGAGGAGGGAAGGTAAAAAAATAATTAATGACTAAAAAATGTAAAAATAAAATTTAAGTTCATGATTAGGGTTTCAAATTAGATTGAAAGGACTGAGTAAGTCAGTTTGTACAAAGACAATGGGTCTGCTATGACTGAATGTTGCACCTCAATGTATCCTGGCCTAGGTACATAATCATTAGAATGCTGGCCTTAGAATCAGGAAGACCTGAATTCAATCTTGCTTCAGACGCTCTTTAGCTCTGTGACCTTAAGCAAGTCATCTAACCTCTCTCTACTCAGTTTTCTCAATTGTAAAATAAAGATAATAATAGCACCTACTTCAGGTTATTTGTTGTGAGGATAAAATGATAAAATAGATAGAGTGCTTTGAAAATCTTAAAGCGTTATAAAAATTATAGCTGTTATTGTTATCATTATTTTTATTAGCATTGATGGTGTCCATTATTATGGCAAGATTTGAAATGTTCTAATTATGTAAAAGAAACTTCAACCCAGCAAGATTTAGAGAGAGCTACCATAGATGGAAGGGCAACTTTGTACTTCCCCTGAGCCTCATTCCTATCTCTAGATACCTTACCTAGAATCAGTAAAGTACCAGGAGAACATTAAATAAAATATATGCAAAATAGTCAATCCAAATATTCATTCAATAGCCATGTGGAAGTGTCTGCTACGTGAAAAGCATGATGTATGATAGGCCCTTGAGCAGATACAGTGATACCTTCTTGCCATTTATAATCTAGCCCAGAGGCTCTTAACCTGGAGTCAATGAACTCATTTAGTTATAATATTTTGATAATTATCTTTCAATATAATTGGTTTACTTTGTAAATGATGTCTTATATTTTCTGCATTTAAAAACATTTTTATGAGTAGGAGTCATAGGCTTCACCAGACTGCCACAGGGGTTTGTGACACCAAAAAAGGTCAAGAATCACTATTTTAACAGGAGAGATACAAATCATACAAAAAGATGCAAAGCATATGCAGTGATTAAAATAGTTCAAGATAAAATAGAATAAGCATAATCAAGGTACAACATGCTATTCAAAGCCAGAGGAAGACCATCATTTATAAAGTGAGGAGCTACCCAAGAGCAACTCTATCTAGTTTTATACCTCCCTCCTTCCTCCCAGACAAAAAGAATATATACATATATATCCATATTTATATATATATCCACATTTATATATATATGCACATTTTTATATATCTCCACAGTTAAATATATCCATATTTATAAATATAGATCTCCATCTTTTTATATATATCCACATTTATACATATATGGACATTTATATATATCTACATTTTTATATATCCACATTTTATATAAATACATATATATAAACATAAACATGTATGCATATTTGTGTATGTACGTATCTCCACAGGATAAACATCTCATATATGCAATTTATGCATAACACGGATTACATTTGACTTCAAAGGCAATGTGGCCCAGGGTAAGGCAAAGCAAGCAAGCAGAGAACATACCCATGTAGAGTTCTAAGAAGGCATCACCTCCAACATTGCTCCCAGAAGTAGACTGCTGAAAATTGAAAAATATTAGCAGTGGTGGGACACTGAAGAATGCCATACAGGAAGGGGTAATTTCATCATTATCTAAGGCCCTTCAAGGCTTAGTGAAGTGCGACCTGCTTCCCAGAGTCTTTCTTGATCTTCCTGGTCGTTGGCTTCCCTGTCAGTATCACTGTGTATTGATTTTGCATGTATCCGGTATTTATATCTCTGTGAACATGTATGAATTCAATACAATAAAAATTCCTTGAGGTAAGTGACTCTTCCATATTTGTTTCCCTAGCACCCAGCACAGTGTCTGGCATAGACTAAGCATTTAATAAATGCTTGTTGATTGATTGATTGGTTGATTAACTCAATGGAAAAAGCATTGAACTAAGAGTCAGTAGACCTGGGCTCTGGTCCCAGTTCTGCCCCCTCGGTGTGACTTTTTACAAGTGACTTACTCTTTCTGGACCTCGGTTTCCTTATCTATAAAACTGAAAGTTGAAATAGATGATCTCTATGGCTCTTCTAGTTCCAAAATTGTATAATTCTTTTTTTTTTCCTTTCTGCCCAAGAGCTTACAAATTCAATTCTCTCCTGACTACAAAATACACTTATTTTAGATTCATTTTGTGATTGTTCCCATACTCTCCTTTGCTCTAGATTCACATATTTTCTTGGGGTCATTTGAATGGGGTTGTAGATTAACTAAAAGCAGATAAAGTCAGCTCCTGCAATCCTCGGCCCTATTAGGCCATCAGAAAAATTAGGGAAAAGAATATCTGTAGGGAAAAATTTGAGCATAAATTTAATTCCACCCTGAGCTGGATGAAGTTGCACTTTTGAGCTTCTGCATCTGTGTCCTCAGTAGGGAGTTATCTGGCTATGCATGTGTTTTCACATCTGTCAGCTAAATCGGAGACCTAAATGAGAAATGTAGGGCCCAGAAGCATCATGTGGTTTGTGGCCCTCCCTGGGAGACACTGGGTCAAGAAAGCAATAAATGAGTTACCAGGAGACAATGAGAGCATTTTCATGTACAACTTTAGATCCTTTTCCAGTACTGTTTCTGTTCCATAAAGGGAACATGTACCCATTTTCTCCAGGCCATTAAAACTAGATACATCTGGTATGAACAAAGTGGATGTGGTTTCTTCTTTTGAATGGTGTGAGTTCTATATGAGCATACCAGAAGAGAAACTCTCAGCCTACTTGCAGATAAAGACTGAAATCAGGAGGCTGGTGCACAGCCCACAAAGACAAGAGATACCAATTCTTTGTCATCTAGTGTATATCAAACACCTTAGGCTTTCCAGAGGAGTGTTCATCCCTTTGTGCAAAAGCAAACACCAGCACAATAGGTTTTTGACCACAGGTCAAAGGTCTCACTTGATGAGGAAACTGGGTTGGGGGGGTTGGGCAGTGAGATGACTTGGGTAGGATCAGACAGGACATCTGGGCTGAATGAGAGCCTGGATTAGATCTCCCATCTCTACTATTCCATGCTGTAGTTTAACCACTGAAACACTCTGGCCCCCAAAACATAAATGATATGGTGTAGGGGTGGCGATTGATACCTCAATAAAGCAGGAATCAAATGAGCTTTTCTACTAGTCCTACCTCATGGATGAAAGGTCATGCATGGGCTGGGGGTGATAAGGGGTAATGGGTAGAGCATTAATCTTGGGAAGCATTAGCATTAGGAAGACCTAGATTCAGATCCCACTTTGGCAACTAACCAGCTGTGTGACCTAAGGCAAGTCATCTAACTCCTCTAAGACTCCATTCCTACATCTCTACAATGGGGACAAAAAGAGCATCTACTTCACAAGACTGTGTGAGGATCAAGTGAAGCAATCTATGAAAACTGGTTTGCAAACCTTAAAATATCATGTAATTCAGTCTCACTTATTCCCCTAAAAGGGCCACTTTGGGTTCTCTTTCAGAAGAGAATAAACTGTAGAAGAGATTGGAAAGAATGCTGGATTTGGGGTCAAAGGATATGGACTTTTCTTCAAGTGAGATCATAGCATCATTGATTTGGAGCTAGAACATACCTCAGAGGCTATCTAGTAAAACCCTTTCACATTATAGATGAGGACCTAGAGCTTAAGTGACTTGCCCAAGGTCATACATCTAGTAATTGTCAGAGGTAGGATTTGAATCCAAATCTTTCTCACTCCAAGACCAGCACTCTATCCACCAGACCACTCTTAGTCCGTTCTGCCAGGATGTTCCCTCCCTTCTTTCCCTTGACTTGATTTCCACCAGAATCCTCTGTACCCCTTGTCCCAATCCAGCCCTGATGATCTTACTACTAAAAACTAGGTCAATTTCAAACCTGGCTACAGCTAAGCCTGGCTCATGAATGTCCTTTCTGTCATCCAATCAGCTTGAAAAGAGAAAGAATTACTTCAGAAGAGGGAATATGGAGATGATGGGTCTTCCTATAGACCTCCTCTATCAGTCTCAATCATTTGAATTTAGTGTACATGTGCATGTGTGCTCAGTACACATGAATACAACTCCTTAGGAACTAATGAGAAGCATTTTCAATCCCCTCCTCCTAACCCCAGTAAGCCCACACTAACTGGGCTATGCATGTTCTCCCCACTGCCATTCCCTCCATCTCCTTAAGCTCAATTTTTGGGTTACCCAGACTCTAAAGGGTATTTAAAATAAAACCTAAATTACTACCTTATGTTTGGGGTGAGTCAACACCCAAGTTTGGCATCCCTCCTTTCAGAGTGAGATTTGAACAAACCCACGCTGCTGCACAAGTGGAAAATTGGTGTTGCATCACAGATTCTGTTGGGATCACCACATTTGGAATTCTAGGTTCCTTCTCCCACAGAGTCAAATTTAGCCCAGCCCTTGAGAGCAGCTCTCTGCTCTCTGACATTCAAAATATTATTTAATTTTTTTTAAAAAGAGCATGGGGGTTTGTAGGCGATTTGAACTGAGACTACGGGTGTGTTATTACTGACTAACTCCTAAATGGGTTCGATTTTAGTCAGCGGACTCGTGGTCACAGCCTCCACTTAAGTTTCCCAAACCTCTTCTTTTTTTCAAGCCAACCACAGAAAGCACTGATAATGATTAGTGCTCTTTTATTTGCGACCACCAAAGAGTAAGCAGTTTTATTTTCTATTAATGATGTCTCTCACTCTAAGTGAAACTAAACGTGCTAATTTCAGGTTTGCATACTCGTGGATGTATCTGTGGTAGAAAGAGAGGCTGTGGTCCCATCCAGACACTACTTTAGGGCTTCAGAGGGCAGTGATAGTCTTAGAAATCTTATACTTTTTTGAAACTGGATTTCATGCCTAAACTTGATCCATAAATGGATTTCTCCTCCCAGATCTCATTAACCACTTGTCAGCCAAAGTGGAAGATTTTACTGAGAAGTATATTTTGTTCTTCATTTACATTCAAACCCAACTCATCGACAGTAAGACCAGTCAGTCAGTCAACAAGCTTTCATTAAGCATGCCCCATTTATCAAGGACAATGCTAATCACTAGTGACAAAAGACAAAAATAAAATAGTGCCTCCCTCAAAAAGTGTGTATTCTAGTGAGAGAAACATCATTTACACACATACAGAATATACACAAAATGAGTGTAAAGTAGGTTTGGGATGGAGGAATAGGAAAGGCTTAATGAAGAAAGTAGGACTTGAGACGAGATTGGAAGAAAACCAAGGTTTCCAAGTTGAGTTGAGAAAAAAAATTCACTGCAGGTATGGGATGCAGCTAATATAAGGCACAAAGATGGGAGATAGAGTGTTGTGTGTGTAAAACATCAAGTAAGCCAGCATGGCTGGATAGTAGAGTTCTGGGAGGGGAATACAGTGCAAGAAGATTAAAAAGGTAGGAGGTGCCCAGATTATGAGGGAGCTCTGAATGTCAAAAAGAGGAATTTATACTTGCCTCTTGAGGCAAATAGGGAACAACTGAAGTTAGTTGAGTTGGGAGAGAGAAGGGGACATGATCAGGTCTAGGGTATAGGAAGATTACCTTAGCTGCCCGGTGGAGGATGGATTATAGTGGAGGCTTGAGGCAGCGATACCAAAAAGGGGACCACTGCATTTCCTGGGAGAAAGATGATGAGGGCCTGAACTCATTAGGTGGCTGTGTGAGGGGAATGGAGAAAATTTTAATTTTCTTCTGTTCTTAAAGACTGAAATCCTAAATGCTTAATATTGGGCTTTAGCGTTCTATGTGACATGTTGAACATTACAACATGTATATAAAATAAACCGAGAGACTCTCTCAAAAAAGCATACATCAACAGTCATCATTCAACCTCACTCATTGCCCCCACATTCCCAAGAATCTCATACATACAGGATACATGACCCATGAGCCCATTCCAGGGTGTGATACTTCTGAGCACATAAATACAATGAGTTAGGTTGTTTGTTTGTTTGTTTGTTTGTTTTTACCATCTTTGTTCTCCAAGCTCCACCTCCTCCCCCAGCCCACTGATACTTAAACAAAAATAAGAAAGAAACACACTGGCCCATTCTAATAGCTTTTAAATGCCAACCCTTGCCACTCTCCCATCTTGAATGATTTCTTTCTGACATTGAAAAAGATGTTTACAATGTGATAACAACATATCCCCTCTGTTCTTGCATCTAACAGCTATAAAAGCAAACACCTTCAGCCATCTCTGTTGAGCACAGTTTATGGTATTGGTCCCAATGGAATAAAAGTACTCCAGGGCTCAGGGAAGAAATTCTAGTATAATGGACCCATTGACCTCCAGCTGATCTTACCACTTGGTGTTTTTCTCTTCTACTCTAAATCTGGAAATGTGCTGTCTGGTCAGCAGTGTGCTGTAGTTTAAGTCAGAGACATAAATGTTCTAGATGCCAGGAGAGCATGTCTGTGCTTGCAGGGCATTAGGAAGTACTAACTTGTTAAGCAGAGTCCAAACGCTGCTCAGAGGACCGAGTAAGACACCTTTGTCATGCAGCCAGGCAGCAGCTGTGTGCATTGCAGACACTGTGGGTGTTTGTCCGTCTGCTCGCTCAGCAGCTGTCCCTGCCACTGGCCTGAGTTATTGTCCTACACAGAGCAGCCTCTCCAAGAGAGTAGCCCAGAAAGGGTCTCAATGTGTGTGAGACCAATAGATTGGGTTACATTTAAAGCACTCCTTTCAAAATGACATTACTCTTAAGGCATGCTTTTCCGTAAGGCCTAGAGCTTTGGTCCCAAAATCTTGTTAAAGAGGAGAGTGTAGACACAAAAACATGTGTAACATTTGCAATTGAATAATTTAATAGTGATCTACAGCCAACTATTTGAAAAATGACTACAGAGACCAACAATTTTGTGGGAAAGTTAGAATTTTTTTAAGCCCTGGCATTCAGTTGTTAGGGGGTTTCCCTCCAAACTCTTTTTTTAAACCAGACCTGGGTATTGTTTTTACTTTCTCTGATTTTTACTTATTAATACAAATTCCATGTTAATGTTATTTCCATTAAGGGTGTCTTTATATATTTATATTCTCACTATATTTGTAAATTATACTATTATCCTTCCAAAGAGTACCCTATAATACTACCAGCAAGCAAAGATATTTTTTTAGATTATATTATGCTCCACATCTTGCTTCATATCTCAGTCAGCCGTCCTCCTTAGGACCATCTTTTCATCTACAATGATGCTGTCCTCCTCTCCACCAGGAATAAACGCCTCCAATGAAAAAGTAAAGATGTGAAAAGTTAAATGATATAAGAAATGTTCCAAGACAGTATATGATACAGGTAAATAATAAATGCTACGGGTGTTCAGAGGAGAGGGAGAACACTAAGACAGAAAAGTAATCAAATCACTCAGTTGAAAAAAACCTTTCAGACCATCTGGTACATGGTATCATGGATTGGGCCCTGGAATTGGAGTCAAGAAGCAGTGATACCCATCATTTGGGGAATGAATGAACTAGTTGTGGTATATGATTGTGAGAGAATACTACTGTGCTTTAAGAAATGATGAGCTTGCTGATCTTAGAAAAATAAGGATAGACTTGAATGAAATAATGAAGAGCAAAATGAGCAGAACCAAGAGAACATTGTGTACAGTAACAGCAATGTTGTTTTAAGAACAATATTGAGCTAGTAAGTCATTTTGACTATTATAAATACCCAATTTAACTACAAAGGACATATGAAGGAAGACACTATCAGTATCCAGAGAATGAACTGAGAAATAGAAGTATGTATAGAATGACTTTTAATATGAATACATATTTGTGTCTAATATGATAGGGGAGAGGCAGTGAGAAAAAAAGGGAAAAAAAGAAATTTACATGGTAAATTTATTATATATTTAAAGAATAGCAAGTTATGCATTTGCAGTTTCATGCACAATCATCTTTTTATTATACTATGTTATAGAAATGCTTGTTTTATTCCATAAATTAAAAATAAACTAAATAAAACATTTTTTTAAAAAAAGAGCTGATTCAAATCCAGATTCAAAACCATACGAGGCAAGTCTTTTATATTTCTCTGTGCTTCTGTTTCCTCATCTGAAAGGCTTTCTAAGGTCCTTTACTGCTCTAAATCTGTGATCTTCTGATTTTCTTATATTAAGTAGGGAGGATTCCCTTCCTCAAAATCTCTGACACATACTCATCCATCTTCTCTTTGTACGTCTCCGGGTGCTGGAGTTCACAAGGCAGTTCATTCCACTATTGGATAACCGTGAGAAAGTTCTTTTTCAAATTAAGCCAAAATCTTTCTTCCTGTCCACCCCTGTAACTTTCTCACATTGGTTTTAGGTCTGTCCTCTAGAGCAGCAACTCTTAAACTTTTTGGTCACAGGACACATTCACACTTAGAAAAATTATGGAGGATGCCAAAGAACTTTTGTTTATACGGGTTATGTCCATCTATATATACTGTCTTAGGAATTAAAACTGATAAAATTTTAAAATATGTATTCATTCATTTAAAAATAATAAGAAACTTATTACATATTAATATAATTTATGAAAAATAGTTATAACTTCCAAAACAAAAGGCACAGAAAAGAGTGGCCTTGTTTTACATATTTTTGAAAATCTCTTTAGTGTCTGGCTTAATAGATGACAGCTGGATTCTCATATCTGCTTCTGCATTCACTCTGTTGCAATATGTTGTACTGATTGAGGTATATAAAGAAAATCTGAGCTTGCACAGATAAGTAGTTGAGAAAAGGAGGAGTACCTGACTAGGCAAATAATGTATTAGAATTATGAAAATAATTTTGACCTCATGGACCTCCTGAAACAGTCTGAAGTCCCCCAGGGGTCCACAGTCCACACTTTGAGAACCACTGCTCTCGAACTACAAAAACTAAATGTAATCACACTTTCACTTGATAGCCCTTCAACTCTTTAAAAATTTAATCCTGCTAAACATCGCAAGCCCTTCTACCATTTCTCAAATGACATCATTTCCTGACCCTTCACCATCCTGTTTTCCATCTTCTGGACATGCTCCAGTTTGTAAGTATCCCCCATAAAATGTGGCTCCAAGAACTGAACACAATATTCTCAATGTGACCTGACCAGGACAGAGCTCAGGGGAACTATTACTTCCCCGGTTCTGGATATTATGCTCCTATTAATGTAGCCCAAGGTTGCATTAGCCTTTTTGTCGGGGGCGGGGCAGTGCTATTGTATCATACTTGAGCTTCTGGTCAATTAAAACCCCTAGGCCATTTTCACAGGAATTATTGTTAAGCCAGATCATGCCTATCTATTATATTTGTGGTTGATTTTTTTAAACCCCTATTCAGTTTCACCCTCTTAGTTTCAGACCATTATTTCAGCCTGTCAAAATCTCTTTTGGATCCTGACTCTTATCATCGAACCTGTCAGCTCTCATTCCTTTCTTTGTGTCATATGCAAATCAGATCATCGGAGTCAGTCAGTTAACAAACATTTATTAAGCTCCTATTATGTGCCAGGCACTGCGCTAAGCTTTGACAGCAAAATACAGTCCCTGTTCTTAGGGAGCTTACAATCTAATGGGAGAAGAAAATACAGAAAAGGAAGCTGAGCAAAGCGGGGAGGGGAGGAAGCTGTGAAAGGGTACCTGGCGCAAGAGCTTGATGTTCCTGGAGTCAAAAACCAAACAGACCAGCTGGTAAGAAATGAAGGCCTGGAAATCATGAGCTTTCTATAGAGGGACGCTTTGGGAGGAGTTTAGTTTTGTTTTATTTTTTCTACCCTCCAGCATTCCAGTCGGAGGAGAGGGGTAACTGAGGGTACTGGGAAGATGTTGGGTATGTAGAGATAATTTTGCATGGCATATCAGCTTAGAAAACCACACAGTGACATTATCTATGTTCTATTATGTTTTTATTAATTTCATGAAATATTTCCCAATTGTATTTTAATGGGATTCAGGCCAGGCCCAGTGCTTGACATTTCTAGTTTAGATCTACTGTTTCATTCATTGGTATAGGCAAACTCCAGTTAAGGACATTCTGTCTACTAATGCAGAGCTTCAACTTATGCAACTTATAGTATCTTTTTGAAAATTGTCTGTGGCACTTCTGTGAAGTCCCTCAGGATCCCACAGCTAACAGGCATCAGAAGCAAGATCTAAACTCAGGTCTTCCTGACTCCAAGGTCAATTCTCTATCTGCTACCTTCACTCCTTCCTTATAAAGCATTTAAATGTTTAGTAAGTACTTATATATGCGTTTTCTCATTTGATCATATAATTTTCAAATTCTTTTCAACAGACATTTTAAAAGCAAAATTATTTTTAGAAGTCTTTCAATAAAAAATTACATAGTTGATAGCATAATTACACTTTCATCTATGATACAGTTTCTTATATCTTGTCTAAAAAATTAAATGTGTTCTCCAATAAACTACTCAAGAATTTTAGCCACAAAGTTATATTTTAATGAGAGTTTTCAGTTATTTCAATTACTCGCCAAAAGCAGGCTCATTACTTGACACAGAATCCAAAGTTCATGTCTTATTTATTTTTTTAATTTAATTTTTTTTACATTTTAAATTTCAAATTGTCTCCCTACCTCCCTCCGCATTCTGTACCAGAGAAGGTCACCATTTGACACGTTTATAAGTATATGTAAAACCAAACTATTCATACTTCTATTTATCAGTTCTTTCTCTGGAGATGGACAGTACTTATAGTACTCAGAATAACATGTTCACAATTATTCTTCAAACAATATTGCTGTTACTGTATACAACATTTTCTTGGTTCTGCTCACTTCACTTTTCATTATTTCATGCAAGTCTTTCCATGTTTTTCTATAATCAACCAGTTCATTTCTTACAGCACTGTAGTATTCCACAAAGTTCATGTTTTAGAAGAATAAAAATGAAACTTGGCATCAAACATGAAGTCACAAAAAGACTTCAAGAAACTGATGTGTTTCTAGACTTGTTCTTCACATCATGCAAACATTCAGTTCTATTTTTTTCAGTATGTGTATAAAGATGAACAGAGAGTAAGCCACAATACAGTAGTTATTAAATTTCACCCCTATCACAAAGAAAATAGATGTGTTAACACACAAGGACCATATTCAATGAAAAGCACATAGGGAAACAGCACACTATATTTTTGTGGTCACTTTGATAAACCTATAGCACACAGAACATTGTCAGAGTAATTTCCTAAGTTTCAAAGGTTTCCACTTTCCACCACCTCAAAAATTTGCTACTATCACTGTGACAGTTGTCCTTTGCCATCCAAAGACTTGACTTTAAAAAGACTATCAGAAAGAAATTACAAACTACGCCTTTCAGACTGTCTTACAACTCCTATGATACACTCCCAGCAATCTATACAAACACAATCTAATTAACTTGAGCAATGAATTTAGCAGTGAGGGAAAGCTTTAAAAACAACCAATTTGTAGGCAAATACGCAGTGATGGAAAAGCCTAATAAAACACACTATCATTTCTAGTTTGGGGAAAAAACAACAAAGTAAATATTCTAAAATAATCTATCAATTCTTTATAATATTCCTGAGTGTTGCTAGGAACTAGATTAAAACGTAATCGGGAAATGTTAAACACAATAAATAACAATACAATAAAACATCAATAATGTTTATTTGTGGGTTTTTCTTTTTATTAATTTACTTTAAACTTAAATATACAAATAAGAGAGAAAGAAACACATTATAAACTTAAATATTAAAACTTAAATACAAAATAAAAAAGCATTGCTATGTGCACAGCAGAATGTAAGAGAGGATTCAAAATGTACAGCAATAAATTTACATTTCAAGAAAGTCTGTATAATAAATACTACACATTGTGTTCCAAGCTGTACATTTTTTTGCTTCCTTGTACATTTTCTTTTATTCTCTGCTGTGTACTTTTTACTTTATTCTTTCCCCCCCACTTCCTGCCCTCCCTCAAGAAGTCTACAATTAAATACAGATATATATATATATACATAGTTTGTGGGATTTTTTAATCAATATACTGCTATTTGAGTTTGACTCTACTGGGCTAGAATATGGTTTTCTAACAGCTCATGAATCGTCCTTCACTACCACACTCCCCCAATTGATCATCAATTGATACCAATTATCTAGCCAGACTTACCAATTAACTTTTAGAAACTTGACCTTCCTAAGGTTTTTGGTTTGGTTTTTTGTGTTTGTTTGTTTGTGTTTTTTTGTTTTGTTTTTTGTTTTTAGCAAAGAAACTCATTTATCCAAGTTGATAGGAAAACAGAAATCGGAAAGTATACTTAAGAGAATAAATACTAGACAAAATGGAAGAGCTCTCCCATTGAGAGTGACATAACTCATCTCAACTGAGAGAGAGAGAGTTTACACCCAAGGGGAAATTCCCAGAAGTCTCTGGTGCAGCAAAATGAGGATAGGGACATGATGGAAACTGCTAGCTCCTCTAATGTTGGCTTCTTCCCAGAGTTCTATTGTCCCTTTAGCAACCTGAAGTGGGGTTTGGCACTACCCGTCTTCTCTCTCAGCTGGAAGGTGTTTTCATGATAATTGGTACAGTGTAACTCACAGCCCTGGAAGTCCTTTCTTTCTCCTTCATGGGGCTCTCATGAAGTTCCCCTTAAGAACAGTGTTGCCTTCTTCTGGCTCTTTGCAGAACCCTGAACCTGACTTTTTTCAGTGCATCTAGTTCAGTGCATAGAGACTGCAAAGAGCTTCTGTGGTTCCAGGGACACTCGCTAGGACGCTGATGAGAAAGAAGTCCAAATCTTCTAACCTTTTGAAGCCCATGAGGTCACCCTCTGGTTAAGTGAGGAGGAGGAAGGGGGGACGACTAAGGCTCTTCTCCTCTCTTTCCCCCACTGATTCCTTCTCAGGGCGATGACTAGAATATTCCCCTGGCTGAGCTGGCCAGGGACCGGAACAAAGGGCTTGCTGTTTTATACAATCCCACAAGGCATGACTGAGGCTTCTTGGTCAATCCTCATATGCCTCCTGTGTAGCTCTTTTCATTTCATCCGAACCTAGAAGCATTCTACCCCACTCCCAACTTGGTTAACTAAGTTGTCTACACTTAGGACTGGGTCCTTGATTGATTTATTCATACAAGTGTTCTAATTTGAAAAGATATCAGGATTAGGGTATTTTATTAGTTCCTTTGAGTAGGGTGGGCCATCTCCAGTTGTCCTGATCTATGCCTTGCCACTGGACCCAGATGGCTCCAGAGGAGAAAGTGAGGCTGATGACCTTGCACAGCCCTGCCTCACTGTAACCCAATTCACTTGCAAGTCATGGCATCACCTTCCTGATGTCATGGTCCTCTTGGAGAACAACAAGTAGAGTGGGATGATTGATTGATTCAATCAGCTCATAACCTTATACCTAAATAAGAGATGGCAGTTAAGTGGCACAGTGCCCAGAGTGCTGGGTCCAGAGTCAGGAAGACCTAAGTTCAGATCTAGTCTTACACACTTAGTAGTTATGTGATCCTGGGTAAGTTACTTAACCTCTGTTTGCCTCAGTTTCCTCAACTATAAAATGGGGATAATAATAGCACCTACATCACAGGGTTGTTGTAAGGATCCAATGAGATATTTGTAAAGCACTTAGCACAATATCTGGCACATAATAGGTGCTATATAAATGCTTATTCCCTTCCCTCCCAAATAAGATCCCAGACATATTGTTCCTAAGGAGCAACACTTAATAGCAAGTCCAGTCTCTTTATTTCATTTTTTATGGGCTCTATGAGGAGCACTACATAATAAAAATAGTTCTTTGTATTTTTTGTCTGGACCTGTGTTTTCATCAATATGAGGGACTTCTAGTGTAGAAATTCCCTCCACTGATGCAGATCAATTGTTTGTCTGCAACTTGGAGACTTAGAGAGCTTCTTAGACACTAAGAGTCTGTCTTCCCGTGTCTAAAACTCAAGGGTATCTTTGCTTCCACTTTCCAACTTTCTGTGACCAATCCCTGATCTTTTTCCTTTATTATCCCTTGAGAGTCTCTATCAAACCCTAGAGGAAACCTTCCCTGGTCATAGTGACCTTGGTGAGGGGAACGAGCCAGATTCACCACAGGATAATTAATTAATCCCTGCAGACAAATTTGGTGCCCTTGAAACCTTAATTTTTTAAATATGAAGGCCAGTAATAATAATGACTAATATTTACATGGCACTTTATATATTTGACATTATAACAAACTTAGGAGATAAGAAGTTATCATTATCCCCATTATCATCAGAGAGGTTAAGTTACTTGCCCTTGGTCATCGAGGTGGACGATGACAGAGGCAAGAGTAAAACCCAAATCATCTGACCATAGATGCAAGACTCTTGCCTCAGTACCCTAGCTTCCTCATTAGAGTAGTATGAGGGCTTCAAAATGCCTTCAGTACATGAAGGATAGGGCCTAGCTTGCCTCCAGCTCCATTAAAGGGAGACGACGAGGATGATTTAAACTACAGTAGCATGAGGAATTTTAACTACCCAAGAACAATTCTGCAGAGGACCCTGGAATATTAAAACAGATGGCCTAGGACTTTCTCGAGAAGGAGTCAGGAGCAGAATAGATTTCTGTTTTGACAATATTGGCTAGGCATGTTCCTTGGTGCAGGGGTGGGGAACCTTCGGCCTCGAGGCCACCTGTGGCCCTCTAGGTCCTCAAGTGCAGCCCTTTGACTAAAGTCAGACCTGGCCAGACTAAAGGATGAACTGGATGACCTGTACCACTCCCTATCTAGCCTCAAGATCATAATAGATGGAAGAAACCTTAAAAGCCACACAGTTCAATCCCTTCATTTTACATCTGAGAAAACTGAAACCCAAAGAGTGATTTCTTCAAGGTCACTCAGCATCAGAGGTGAGATTTGAACCCAGGTTCTCTGGTCACTGTTCTTTCCACTGTATCATGAATCTCTGATGAACAGAAAATTTTGAATGTGGTAGGGTGTCTAGGCAGGAGGAGAGAAAATAGATGAATTGTAATATAGTTAAAATATTGAAAAGGTACATAGGAAATAGTTAACGCTACAGCTGGGGTACCAGAATGAAGAGATGCAAAGAGCCAAGGCATCCCCCTTAAATTTACAATGTCAGAACATGGCACCATAAATATAAAAATGACCAAACATAAAATACAGGATAACCCCACATAACAGAAAAGGGAACACCCTTTCACAGTGACACCCTATATAACATCTCAGCACTACAGTGAAGCAGCTTCTGATGAAATACAAATTTTTCAAATAATTAGGAGTAGGTTTTTGGTTGTTTTTGTTGTTGTTGTTTTTGATTTGTTTTGTACTAAGGAGTAAAACAGAGCCATTAGAGTAGAGATTTGGGGGTGTATATTATAAGGAAAGGGTTGCTATTTTAAAATGTATTCATGAGCACAAAGGAGACCTTGAGCTATTACTGCACATTGTGGAAATTTAGAAAATAGAAAAGAAGCCAGAAGTTACAGATTCCACTGAAAAACATTCCTGTTGCAACTAACCTTGATTGGTACTTTCTGTCAATCCACACTGGGTCTTCCCTCCTGGAAACAGAGGCAACATTATGAATATAATGAACCAGTGTGAAAAATCAGCTGTGCTGGAATGGAAGTCTATTTAGTGTTGGAGGGAAGCCACACATAGTACAAGAGGCCTGAGGTCAGCAGGAAAATCTTACCAGTCTCCATCTGACAGACTGATCACCACAACTATCACCAAAAAAATCTTTATTCTAATCAAGGATATTTTAATATGAGAATGTATATTTCTTTTCAACTAAGAAGAAAAGACCTTGTATTCTCTCATGTTAAAAGGAATATTATATGTTATGTAATTTTATTATATGATTTAAAATTAATAATGACAGTATATATAATTATTGCATAATTATATTATTGATTATACAAATATATATTAACATAATTACATTATTAATTATATTGTTGCACAAATATAAAATAATTAATTCTTATATTTATGTTTCCCTTAAATACAAAGGAATGGAATCTTATATTTTCCATTTACTGACTCTATACATATATCCATTGACCTCTTAAAACTCAGTCCTTTTTCTTAAGCACCAACCAAAAGCATAACATCTGTAACAGGAAAAAAGTCATGAAATCATGTTAACTTGACCCACTGCACTTCACACTCTCTCACTTCAACTCAGTCTTCATATGGGAATATTTTTATTCATCTTTAGACTGATATCCTAACATACTCCCCACAATAGTTATTCCAACTCTTCTCCATCTCTCCTCCCAGCTTCCCTCTCAGGAGAGGACTTTTCTTTGAGATTGTAGTCATTGATTGTTAATTCTTTCATCCTCCAACCCTTAAAATTCCTTCAAGTCCTCATATACACTCTTCTCCTTTGCCACCCATTTAGAAGATGCATGTGAAGGATAACCCTTCTACCTACTTCTTTGATCCTTTCCTCTTCCATCTACTCCAGAACTCTGATCAATCCTTTGCTCTCTATCTCTGTCTGTCTCTCTCTCTCTTTCCATCTGTCTGTCTCTCTCTCTGTCTCTGTCTCTCTTTGTGTGTCTTTATCTGCCTCTGTCTCTGTCTGTCTCTCTCTGTGTTTTTTTTAATCTGACCTTGACAAAAAAAAAAGCAACAAATGAGCATTTCCATAGACAATGAAAAACAGAAAAAGAAGATTGCCTATGAAACCATGAATTTCCACTTTGTGTAGCTTGCTTCCTTTTTTAAAAAAGTATAAACTGAATTTAACACATTAGCTTCAGAGTTCTCCTACTTGTTTGTGTCTCCCTCTGAACATACTGTGCATTCTTTTAAGTTCTTCTTGGATGTTCTTTTCTTTTTCTGTATTACTATTACTGTCCCCTCTTCCCCAAGCCCAAAAATCTTTTAATTTTCTTGTAACAAGCATAGTCAAGCAAAACAAATCCATAGAGTGGTAGTGTCCAAACAAATCTGTCTTTTTTAGCACCTCTCCAGGGGTGGGAAACCGGTGGTCTTAAGGCCACATGTGGCCCTCTAGGTCCTCAAGTGTGGCCCTTTGACTGAATCCAAGCTTCACAGAACATTTGGATTCAAAGGGCCATACTTGAGCATCTGAAGGGCCACATGTGGCTTCAAGGCCAACGTTCTCTGCCCCGGCTAGCCCATCACTTCTATGCCAGGAGGGGTAACATGATTCAGCATGAGGCCTCTGACGTTGTGGTTGGTCACTGTATTGGTCAGTCCTCAATTCTTTCAAAGCTTCTTTCCTTTATAATGTTTTAGTAATTGTATAAATTGTTCTCCTAACCCTCATTTCACTTTCCAGTTCACAAAAACCTTCCAAGGTTTCTTTGAATCCACCCCTTTTGTCATTCCTTACTGAACAATAATATTCCACTACATTTATTTGTCATAATTTGTTCAAACATTCCTTAATTGATGGGTATTCCCTTAGTTAAGAAACATCACTTCATGGGACACTTGTTTATGTGACATTTCAGTGTTCACAATGATGATAAACAAATTACTATGAAGATAAAAACTATAGCTTCTGAACCATCTGTTGCAAGGAATAAAGAAATAAACCAATTCAAGGAAGAACTTTACAAGATTTTCTCATTTAAGGCTAAGGATATGGTCACACTTACTAATTTCATTGCAATGGGTGGACATTGAGAAGGATGATGGCAACTGCTGGAAAATAATTTGGAGTCAAGAATTGAAAAAATACAAAGGTTTTTTGAAATATTATGCATGTATATTTCATGAAGACTTTCTTTCAAAAAGAGCCTTAGAAGATACTGGACATGGTAAGCACCAAGTGACATAAAAAAAATGAAATTGATTAATATCAACACACAGGAAATAACTAGTTACTAATGTGGGAGTTCTTTCAGAATCAACTATCTGTGTGAAATCAGATCATCAACTTTTTTAACCAGAAGAAGGGTTGAAACTAATATCATTAGAGAAAAGAATAAATACGAGGGAAGAAATGTCACATGTGATTACAGGAACTCAAAGGTGACTCACTAAAACAAGCTGTCAAAACTCAAAAATATTTCAAAAGTAATGATATTAACTATCTTGGTTTCTTAGAGTTATTTAAGCAATATATTACCCCTGCCACAAAATGAAGGCAGAAGGAATCCAGAAGTCAGCACATACAGCAAACACTTGATCTCTTTGTGAAGTAAAGAGATATAGCAGACAAGGGAAACATTTGTTTAGAATGTATGCTCATTTGTAAAGCACTACAGACAAGAATGACAGATTATGATCAGGATTTCTAGTTAATATGTCAGTATAAAAGTTCGTAGAGGAGCTCAGGTCTCCCATGTAATTCCCAGCAAATATCTGAAAAGGACCCCAAGATAAACCAATAAACCTAAAAAGAAACAGGAGTTCCCCACACCAGTAAATTCCAGATCAGAGCTTCACAAATGTGTGTGTATGTATATAGCCAGAAGCTGACAAAAACAGTAAGAGAAGGGATGCCAAATTCCAGTAAATAGACTGAAGGCCAGCAGAGGAAAGGACTAGCAAAGATGGCGGAGTAGGAAGAAACAGTAAAATCCAACTCTCCCCAGCAACTACTCCACTTCAATAAAAGAACCAGACAGAATGATGGTCAGAGATTGTAGGGAAAAGAATCATAGTGGGTCATTTTTCCAGCTCAGATTAGCAAAGGTAAATTGACAAAAGCCTGTGAACACTAGGATCAATATCTAGTCAAAAAAGACACTGCTCACAACCTTCCACCTTGGGTGCTAAACTAGAGTCTGCAACTGTGTATCAGGGCAAGAAGTGGTCCCAGATCTATCAGGGACTGGCCTAATGATGTGTTAGGAACAAGCATAGGAGCTAACTAAGAGTTATGTCACCCTGACCCCAGAGCCAGGTCACGGTACATTGTGGACTGAGAAGGGAACCTTTGCCTAGGGATGGCTGACCTGCATCTGCATTGCTCAAAACAGTGTACTAGGCATGGAATAAAAATAAAAGCAAGTGGCAACTATATGTATCTACCTGGGATCAGGGTAAGAGATTGAGCCTTCACCCCTCTTTGAAACCTGCAACTCAGGCCAAGAGGCAGCCTGCAGTTCTGCCATTATGAATCTGTAGAGTCTTATAGCTCTCTGAAAGAAGGTTGGGGCAACAGCAATCTACTGGAACTCCAACCAGGGGCAATCCCACAGTTGTATTGCCCAGATCCAAAATAGAGTAAGGAACTTGGAAAGGTTCGATAAGAAGGACAGGAATGAAACTTTGCCCTGGATCAGAACACTGTGAGTCCACCGAAAGGTGGCAGGTCTCCAACCTAAGCTGCCTCTACCATCCTTGAAGGATACAGAACTCCATATGTAGAGAAAGTAATAGGAGGAGCTCAGAGAAGACAAATAAACAAATAAGGAACAAACAAGGCCCATACATTCCCACCAGAGGTACACAGAGCTTGGACCTAATAAGAAAACCGATTTCTGACATCAAAGCTGGAAGAATGAACAAACACTCCAATCATAAAGAGCTGACAGGAATAACAGATGACAGGGACACAGAAGAAGAATATGACTCTAAAACACTGGCAAGCAAAGCTTCAGAACAAAACACAGCTTGGACACAAAGTCAACTAAAATTCCAGGAAGAAATAAAGCAAGAGTTAAAAATGACTTTATAAATGAAACGATAGCTCATGAAAAAAAAAGAATGTGAAAAGAAATGAGCTTTGGAGGAAAAAAAGAATTGGAAGGAGAACTAAGAAGAAAAATTGACAGCTTACTACAAGAAATACAAAACCCTACCCAAACAACATGATCTTGAAAATTATAATGGATCAAACCAGTTAATGACTCCATGAGGCAATAATAAATCAAAAGACCGAAAAAATAAAAATAAGACATGCCATATTTTTAAAAATTAAACTTGAAAACAAATCAAGATAATTATGAAATCATTATATTTCCTGAAAGCCATGACCTTAAATAAAAGAACCTGAATGTTGTAGTTCAAGAAATCATAAAAGAAAAGTGCCCAGATATATTAGAATCAGAAGGCAAAGTAAAAATAGAAAGAAACCACTAGTTACTACCTGAAAGAAACCCTCAAATGAAAACACCAAAGAATGTCATATCCAAAATCCAAAAGAAAGAAAAACTATTACAAGTAGCCAGAAAGAAATACTTTAAATACCAAGTATTTGAAGTACCAAGGTTCCTTCAAGTACCAAGGAACCACAGTCAAGATGATACAAGATAGAGCAGATGTTACTATAAAAGACCAGAGAGCTTGAACATCAAAAGCAAAATATCTAGCCTTACAACCAAGAATAACATGCCCAGAAAAATTAAATATAATTCCACAGAGGGGAAAAAATAGATGATTTCCAAATATTCATAAAGAAAAGACTAAAGCTTAGTAGAAAATTTGAGATGAAGATACAGGAGTCAGGAAAAACATAAAACAGTAAATTTGAGCAAGCAATTAGAAGATACCAAATGTTTATATTCAAATAGAGGGAGATGGTACATATGTCCCCTTAGAATCACTAATATCATTAGAAGTCATGTATAAAGTTGACAAGCTGAAGGTCCTGAGAGTGGTTTTCTTGTGTTCTGATGATCTCAAAAGAAAGAAAGGGAAGGGAAGGGAAGGTAGGAACTATGGGGTAAAGGAGAAGGGTGATTGTGTGAAACTTTATTTCACATGATCAAGACACATTAATTAAAAAACAGTACAAATAAAGTGGAACAAATGGGAGAGCAGGCATCACTTAAAGTACACTTTCATCTGAATTGGTCAAAAGAGGGAGGAGTTCAGAGAGAGAGAGAGAAAGTTGGATACACAAATACTTTTTATTCAACTGAAAAACAGGAAGGAACAAGGAAGAGAAGAGGGGAGCATAAGAGAGAAGGTAAATTCAGGAAGGGACTAGTCAAAAGCAAACCAAACTCTAACCTTGGAAAGTAGAATGTGAAGAGGGATTTAAAAGAAGAGAAAGAAAGAGCAAAAATATGTGATTTGAGTTCTGAGCAAGGGAAAGAGATAAAGAAGACAAAGAGTGCTCAAACAGATGCATCAAGCCTAGAGAACTAATGCTGAGCACACACCTATTTTACCACCTTTTGTTTGTAAAGAGAAGTTGAGGAGCAAAAAGAAGAAAAGGTATAACATAACTGGATGGAGAAAATACACAATTAATGATCATACCAATGAATGAGAATGAGATGAACTCACTAAAAAAAGGGAAGAGGATAACAGAATGGATTAGAAATGAGAATCCAACAATGTGTTGTTTACAAGAAACACACTTGAAGGGGCAGCTAGGTGGTGCAGTGGATAGAGCACCAGCCCTAAAGTCAGGAGGACCTGAGTTCAAATCTGGTCTCAGACCAGACACTTGACACATACTAGCTGTGTGACCCTGGGCAAGTCATTTAACCCCATTGCCTAAAAAACAAACAAAAAAAATACACACACACATACTTGAGATACAAAGATTTACCCATAGTTAAAATAAGGGGCTGGATTAAATCTATTATGCTTCATCTGAAGTAAAAAGGTAGAAGTAGCAATCATGAGTTCAGACAATGTAACAGCAAAAACAGACATAACTAGAAAAGATAAATAGGGAAACTACATTTCACTGAAAGGTACCATAGACATTGAATTAATGTTAATAGTTAATATAGTCAGTCAATAGTTGGTCAATAACTATTTTTTAATCACTTACTCTGTGCTAAGCATTGTACCAAGCACTGAGGATACAAATACAAAGAAGGTACCTGCAACCCAGCAAGGTAGAAAATGAGGAGATAGCTGTACTGGGCCCCCTCCTTAAATGGAAGTTTTGGAGCTCCTGGTTCCACTTCCCAATCAGAGGGGAAGAGGGTTCTGATGAGGTCTGAGTAACAAGGTTGATTGGCTCTTGCCAGAAGATGAGCTTTCCACATGATGAGGTTCCTGGGGTCATAGCGGAGAAGTCCAAAAGGAGTGCAGTCAGGTGGGAAAGGAGGAGGTATTTATTAAGGGCCTACTATCTGCAAGGCACTGTGCTAAGCACTGGGGATACCAAGAAAAGCATAAGACGGTCCCTGTTCTCAAGGAAATAACATGGAGGAGAAAAATGCAAACAGCTATGTATAACCAAGTTATACGTTAGGATAAATAGCAAATAATCGATAGAAAGAAAGCATTAGAATTAAGGGGGATCAGGAAAGACTATCTGCAGAAGGTGGAATTTGGACAAAGCCTTAAAGGAAGCTAAAAAAGCCAAAAGGTGGTGATGAGAAGAGAGAACATTCCAGGCATGGGGAAAGACTTCAAGTCTGAAGTCAAGAGATAAAAACAAAATCAAGGAATAAAGGAAGAGGGTGAAACCTTATACTAGCCACCTTACCTAAGTTGGCATTAGCATGCAAACTACAGAGAGGACGGGTCCAAACAAGACCTATCCATTCAAGAGCCTTAGAGAGGACTGGTCTGAACACAAAATCGCAAACCAAGAAGTGAGGTTGAAATATGACTAAAATGAAGAAAACACCAAACACAATAAAGAAATATTATGGGTTAAGAGAAACCCAAGTGGTAACCCAAAAGAAAAGCATAGTCCCACAACTACAAGCAGTGCTTCAGAGGAAAAATTTGTGTTACCACACAGTCTCCAAGAATGACTAGAAGCAATGAAGAAGAGATTTTGAAAAGAAAATTATAAATGAAATTTGAGTTCAGGAGGGAAAAAATGAAAGGAGATTAAATAGCTTAGAACAGGAAGTAGAAAATTTAATGAAGGAGTGAATTTTCTGAAAAATAGAATGAAATAACAGAACTTAATGACTTCATGAGACAACATGAAATGTTAGAACAAAGTCAAAAGAAGTCTACCTCCTATCTACTATGCTACAATGCCTCTCAATGGAGGAATAGGTCTGCCTAAAGTTTCAGGGGAATAGGAGTTGAAATAGGAAAGAATTATGACTTGTTCCTATGGACACTCTGATTAATATAGTGACCAATCATGACTTCTTAGAAATGACAATGAAACATTCCTCCCACTTCTCAGCAGAGAGATGATGGTCTATATATGCAGAATGAAGAATATATTCAGACATGGCCAAGTGTTGATTGTTTTATTTAACTGCATTCATTTGTTACAATGTTGAATTCTGCATGCGGGTAGAATGGGGAACCATTGGGAAGTGATGATGATATTTAAAGAAAAAAACACAGCAATTAAACATTTAAAAATGAAAGAATGAATTCTTCATTGCTGGAGGACTTTGAACAGAGATTGGATGACTGCTTTTTGAAATGTTGTAGAGGGAATTCCTGCTCAGATATAAGGTAGACCAGAATACTCCTAAGGCCTCCTTCTAACTGTATCTATGTTTCTATTCTTTTTATGGATTTTTATAAATCATCTAAGCCAGACTTCAAGAGTATGTGCTGTATGATGGACCCAGGGACCCAGAGAAGCCTTCTTGCCCCAGAAAACAGTTTACTATACTGTGAATAAACTTTTCGGATAATTTCCAGAGAAGCAGATTTTGATAGAAGGGAACAGGAATAAAGTGTGAAGACATTGGGAACTTGGTTAGAAAGGGGCAGACACTGCCACTGCAGGAAAAACAATATCATAGGATCATAGATTTAGAGCTGAGAGGGACCTTGAGGGGACCATTGAATCATCCCCCCCCCTAAGTTTTATAGATGAAAAACTAAAGCTTAGAAATGTTAAGTGACTAACCTCAAGGCACACAGTAAGATTCAGAGGTAGGATTTGAACCTAGATCCTCTTTCTCTATATGCAGATCTCTCTCCACTCTACTGTCCTATCTGAAGGAACTTGGCATGATTTTTCCCCTAGATGTAATTGGAAATACAAGGGCATAGGGTTAGGTAGGATGAATATCAGAAGGGTTTAATAAGATCTTGGTCTCTGAGTGCTTTCAGTCCTATAGAGGAAAATGTAATATAATTTCAAATATCATGATTTCAGCAAAAAGTAACCTACGTGCACTGACAAATTAAAGCATCTACTGCCTCATTTGAGATAGAGTAAATGTTTCCACTTATATCACATCTCCGCCCAGAGCAGACACAGTAATTATGAGTGGCCAGCACTCCAGACCCACCGCCCACACCTGCTGAGCTCACCTACTGAATTCTCACTTGAGGGCCACAGGACTGGCTGCCAGGAGCTCTGACAATAAAAGCTAAATTTGGAGACCTGAATATGTCTGGCCTGGTAGAAGCAGAATATTCCTCTGTGTGTGTGTGTGTGTGTGTGTGTGTGTGTGTGTGTGTGTGTGTGT